>NC_046379.1:16906259-17141510 GCF_011125445.2 Fundulus heteroclitus
TTTAGATTCCACATTAATCTGTTTTGTCTTTTTCTGTCAGTGCCCGCAATCAGCCGAGAGGGCGACACCTTTGTGAGCACATCCATAGAGCAGGCCATCCGTAACGTGGACAGCGCTATTGAGTCAACAAGGAGAAGTCTCTTTGATGGGTAGGACACGAGGAACTCAAATGGCAAACACACAACCGCAAATGTATTCATTTTTTACATTTAATTGTCAATGTATTGTATGAGGACTTTATGTAATAAACGGACACAAAGACATGCGTATTATGTTTTACAGGTAAGAAAATCTGGATGGTTTGTCATATTTTTAGGCTTAAACTTTTCACATCCTTTTTGTTGTAGCTCTGGCTGTATGCTTAGACTTGCTTCCCTCCTGCAACGTGAACTCAACTGAACTTTCACCAGCGTCCTTTTCCCCACTGAAGGAACGCGTCCCCGCAGCATGACGGAAGCCCCACCATGTCTCAAAATGTGGATGGTGGTGGTCAGGTTGATCTGTGGTGTTAGTTTTCTGCCACACATGGTGCTTTGCATGCAGGCCAAAAGTTCAGCGTCAGGTTTGAACTGACCAAAGCACTTTCTGTCTCATCTTTGCTATGTTCCATACCATGGCTTGTGGCAGACAAAACAGCCAGGATTAGTATGACTTTCTTCTTTCCCAGGATGGCTTACCGTATAACTTTTTGAAAGGCAATGAAAATGTCAGAGTTTTTGTGGAAAATGTCTAGATAATTTAGCCCGGACTTCCCCCCACAGTTTCAGGTTACTCGTACCCACAGAGCTTAAAAACCTACTTGCAATAGATGCTCTCATGAGTTTAGTTGCTGTGATTGCCACAATCATTGATATGTTAGGCTTAGAAAAGGCCACTTTGCTGGATAAATTAGAAGTTAACGTTGCCAAAATTTGCACTCTCGCATGGAGCGTACCCAAAGAATCTTAGGGAGATTTACTGAATGCCATCCAGATGTGACAGCACACTTACATTTTCCAGTTATTGCTGTGTTGGTTTGGAAGTTGCTGTTATTGAGAGGAGAATATCTCTTTAGCCGTGTTTTAGACATGGAGGAAACTTATGAAAGCAAACCAAATGGGTTCTGCAGCTTGTGCTGCTCAATTCTTTCAGAATTTATTTTCAACGTTTTCGTCCTCAGGATATATATCATGTCATTAAAAAGGCTCAGGGTTTTTTTCAAAGGAGTACTTTGAGATGTTTCATGTTACTTCAAAGGAATTAGAATAAATATCCAGACTTGTAACTTTGCCTTGATGCATTAATCATCTTGAGGCACTCCAGATCTAGTGAGACAAAACTGTGGTCCCAAAACCTTGAGTTTTAGGGATACTGGCCTAAGCTGATTGAAGTTGCGTAAAAAGAACAAAATATGGCAAATGTTTTCAGATCCACAAAACTTTATAGCACATCATCAATACATATTAAAGTAAAACAAATTTAATGTCAGCAAAACTAAATGTTCTAAAACAGCTGTATGTCAGGAGTTGGAAAATGTTTAAAAAAGTTGGATAAAATCACAAAAATGTTCAAATTTCAGATGATAGCCAAGATAGCACAAGAGCCCTGGGAGGGCAGTAGTGTTTCAACTTAATTCTTTTAAAGGTTTATTTGCATGGTTTTAATGATCGTTTTAGTCGAAATGTGATTTATGAACTGTTGTTACTATTTATATTTATTACTTTACTATTTTATTGTTGTTTTTATAAAATATTTATTTTATTAGTGACTGAATATGTAGTGCAGTGCAGCTGATCCTTGTATCCGAGGCAAATTTCTCTCAAGGGAGACTAATAACGATACTTTGACTTTGGCCCTGCTGCATTAAACCTTAAACAGTTCAATCTTTATTTGATAGAGTCCAAACAAATCAAAGCACCAACGTGCAAAGACATATAGTCGCACACAGATTTGGAGCAGGCCAGCGTCTGTGGGGCCTAAAACAAGTTTGCCCCAATCATGTTGGCACTTGACTTTCTCACCGAGAAACCGAGCATGTTAAACTGAAAATATGCCAAGTCATCTAGAGGGCTTGTAATTTCTGCTCCACGCTTCAAAGATCACGTTTAAAAATATCCCTTCCAGCTCTCAATACAGCTTAGTTTGAAAATCCCGCCAACCATGCATCTTTGTTCAGAAATACATTTGAATATCTACTTTCATTACTTTTCTTTGTCTTTGTCTTTTGTCTCCTGCTTGTTTCAGTTCTTGCATGTGTGAATTCTCACATTCGGGTCAAAAGGTGACACTAAAGGCATTGATGTCTGTCTCTGTGACGGATGGAGGTGACTCCAGCTAACTTTTTAGAAGTTTTCATCCTGTTGAATGATGTGGTTAGCAGTTCTGCTTTTCTTGGCACGCGCCCACATATGTAAACTCCTGCCCACACACACACACACACACACACAAAGGAAACAAATTCACACCCCCGTAAACACAGCACAGTCATAGATGCTGCTGAGACGAGGGGGATTTCCAGTTGTGTTTAATGACAATCACAGAATAGGATGCAGCTTTCTCCTCAACCGACGGCAATTCAATCATTTGAAGGCAAACAGGAATCCTGAGGGGGGAGCATGAGAAGGAGAGATGAGAGAGTCTGACTCAAAAACATATGCTCCGGGTGTCGGATAAATACAACCACAGACCCCGGTCGTTTTAGTAACAGGATTTCATATGCGCAACCAAACCAAAGCAGCCCATAATTGTAAAGTGTAAGGAAAATAATACATGGTTTTGAACAATATTTTTATTTGCACGTGTAAACAAAACGCAGTGTTGAAAATTGCCTTCAGGAGTCACCAAGGAGTAAATGGAGTCCACCTGTGTGTGACGTTATCTTAGTGTGAATACAGCTGTTCTGTGAAGCCCACCAAGGGGGGATCAGCTGAGAGGCCCGTAATAAGTTGAGTTTTTATACTCAACTTGTCACGCTAAGGAAGAAACAAGGGCTGCTGATCATACATTCACGTAAATCCCATTGATTGCAACAGCCTGCAAACTTGTTGACACGACAAAAGACAAAGGTCTGACTTGTGGCATCTTGAACCTCAATAATTTTCCTGAGCACCAGTGAGCCAGAATTGTTTTCACTGTAAGATGTTTGGAAGACACGGCAAATGAATCAGCAGCCCTTTGTTCTTCAGGAAGGAATGGAAGCTGCCGCAGAACAATTGTTTAGAGCAAGCTCTGCCTGGCTCTCATCACCTAAAAGTTAGAGCAGACTTATTTTCTTATTCATTCTTTCTGTTCGTATTCTGATATTTTCTTCTTCTCTCCCGCCTTTGCCTGCCTCTCCATGCCCCTCATCTCTCCAGCCAGCCTCGTACTCCAGGGGAGTTGCTCGCTCTCTTCCGATATCCACGGGATCCCTACACAGTGGGGCAGGCGCGTGCCGGGGAGATCTTCGAGCAGACTCTCCTGCTCATCCAAAACCACGTTAACCAGGGCCTCATGGTGGACACCAACGGCACCGGTAAGGCTTATTGGAAACTTCACCGCCGCTCCTTTCTTTCCATATGCCAGAGTTTAAATATGAGTATAAAGATGTTTGTTTTAATACATTCGTTGTAGCAAAAAGGGCCTGTTTTACATCAGCAAACAGGCTTGTCTCAGAGGCAGCCGGACTCTCGCTCAGTTGTTTCTGAAGAGGTTTCGACACCTATCCAGGAGTCTTTGTGAATTCCGGTAGCTCGCTACTGATCAACCTGCAGTTGGAGCGCTGCTGTTTTTAAGGACATGGAGGCCCATCCTACTAGGCACATTCTAAGTCAGATGCAAATCAATGATCCACCCGTCATTGTCCTGGGTCGTTTGAAGCAATAGCTTGGTGTGAGTGGAGTACTTGGTCACCTGAATCATGACGAGACTGCTGATGTAATCTCTCTGGAATGTGTTGAAGGACTGAGCTGTAAACACTGGGGAGTTGGAAGCACAATCCTCCCCCTCTGTTTGGTGATGACTTTTCTCTTCTGACCAAGATGGTTTCTCCCCCCCCCCCCTCATTCAAACCATCTGTTCTCCCTGTCCATGATCTGGACATCATTGTCGTCAAAAGAGTGTCCTTTGTTCTTTAGGACTGCTGAATCTTGCCCCGAGCTGCTGGCCCTCCTGTGCTGTGCCATGCATCTATGTAGCTGCTGTTTAGTTTTCCCAGTGTAGGAGTCTGAGCAGTCCTCACAGCATTGGACCGCACGCACAACGCTGCTCAGCTGTGGTTTGGCTGTTCCGTCTTTGGGATGAAGCCGTTTCTGTCTGAGAGTGTTATTAGGTTTGAAATTTGAGTAATGTGTTTATGTATTCAGTACTATTAAGTCAATTCTTTCATTAAATCATCTGTTACTGCAATCATAGTTGCAGTTCTTTTGCGCCTAGAGAGACTGTGAACATCAATTTTCAAGTCACAGATTCTCAGTTGGATGTAGGTCTGGACTTTGACCGGGCCCCTCTAACGCATGAATATGCTTTGATCTAAACCATTCCACTTAGCGCTGACTGTTTGTGTGGAGTTGTTGTCCTACGGAAGATAAACCTCCACCTTCATCTCAAGTCTTTTGCAGCCTCTAGTAGTTTTTGTTCAGGATTACATCCATTTATGGATGGAGCCATCAACTCTGACCATATTTCCTAATCCCAATGAAGGAAAGCCACCCCACAGCTTGATGCTGCCACCACCTCCCCCCCCTTGTTTCACCATGGTGAGTTGTTGATTGAAGGTTATGACCAATCTTAGTTTTCTGCCAGTGTTTTGCAAGTAGGCTGAAAATGTTAGGTCTTGTCTGAGTGGAACATCTTCTACGTATTTGCTGTACCGTACAAGACTTGTAGCAAGCAAGAGCATTTTCTTTCAACTCTTCTGGCAAAGATAAATGTGTACATTGTGTTTGTCCTATCAACAGGCCCCCCCACCTCAGCTGTGGATCTCTACAGCTCCTCCAAAGCTACCAGGGCCCTCTTAGCTGTTTCTCTGATTAATGCTCTTCCAGCTCGGCTTGTCAGTTTAGATTGGCAATCATGTCTTGGTTTTCTAGGTTTGCAGTTGTGCCATAGTCTTTACTTTAACATGTCTGCTTTGTTTCTTGGCCTTTGAGATCCAGTTTTTTCACAAATGTCCTTTAAAAAAATGAGGCCTTGACAGAAGATATGGTTTTGTACCCAGGTTGAATTGCACATTTGTGTACTCCATTTACAAATGAGCGTATTATGAGTGTAGGCAATTAGCTGCACAAGATTTTATTTAGTGATGTAAGATTAAAAGAGGGCTGAGTAGAAACAGATCCTGCAATTGTCTTTGTAGAAAAAAACCACCAACCAAAGGCACGTATCATACAGGGAGTCGTAATTGTGGAGCAGTTGACAAGGAGCCTGTAAACCGTTTTATTGACCCCACGACGTGCTGTGCAACCCTTGAAGCTGTAATCACTGCAGAGCACTGAACAAAGTTTAACATGATCTGTGTTGCACATTTAATGAGCTGTGTGGGTAGAGTTGGGTGGAGCAAGGCGGGAACTGAATGGTTACCACACAAACATCTGAGTGTTTGCTGCTCTGCTCCTGTTAACGTGGAGGAAGGCTGGAGATGCATTGTGTGCTTGGGTGTCTGGAGCATAGACACTCTCTGCTAATGGAGGTTTAATTTTTACAGCAAAAGGTTAAATGCAGTGAAAACGCAGCATACATCACATTTGTTTTTTTTTTGTTTTTTTTGGTATTGTTTTTTCTCCCATTTTTTTTTGCTGTAGGTTTCTTGACCGAGTAGTGATATATTATTATCTTTCAGAAAAGTATAGAACAAATAGCTTGTTATGGAATGGCTAATAATATGAGATGCAACTTAAGACACAAAATAAAAATGATGTCTCCAGATAAAGCTAATGCACATATTGCTGCCCCTCAGCAGAAATAAATGAGCGGTTTTCCTCCGATTTGACCTCACCTGAGGGTTAAGCAGCAAAGTTTCTCCTATTTTTCTTTAAACATGCAAATGTGCACACAAGGCACAGACGATATGTGCAAAATAAGCTTTAACATTAATATCATGTGTGCTAAAAAACTCACCTTGAACTCCTTGAACTTCGTCATAAATACTTGGAACAAACCCAACCAGCCCAACATGCGTGCTCGTTAAATTTATGTAAATATTTTCCAGGTTTGCTCAACATATTTTAGACATTCATTCATCTATCCATCGTTTTTTTTATTAATTTGTTTGCACATTATACATTCATCTAGCTGTTCATTGATCTAGCTGTCCACCCATCGGTCCCAGCCACAGACGTTAAACACATTAGTAAAGAAAATGTTGGATTTTCTTACCTAGGACGCTCGCATCTTGGTGATGAGGTTGCATGCGTTACTTCAATCGGACCTGAGTTATGAGCCAGAAGTAACAGGACCTGGCCCATAAACAGAATGAGTAAAAAACACATGACCCGCAAGCACTAGTCTAAAAGGAACAGTGTACATTCAATATTTGCTATCAGATACTTTGCTTTGATCTGACAAAATAGGTGATTATTTGGGTAATTTAGAAAAAACCCTGGAGCTAATCTGCTAAATTTATTTGTCGTAAAGTCAGACATTTAGTCAATAAACACATTTGTCTTCCTACTGATGACATTGGTTGTTCACTGCTTTGAGGGACTATTGTGTTTTTAATTATCAGCAGAAATATGGTTTAAATACAAAATATTTTAAACCAAATGCCAACAACCAGCATCACAGAAGCCGATGTCTACTTTACATGTTATCCAGAGTATATGTGGACATTTTTGTCTTTCATATGACAGACAACAAACCCATTGTTCAATAGGATCCAGATATAAAACAAGATAATTCTCAGTTGTATTTACTAGAATTTTTTTATTTTGTAACCGTTTACTATGTAACCCCACTCCTAAGTTGCTGCATTTATTTTGTCTTCTTGCAGCATTTCGCTACAACGACCTGGTATCCCCCCGCTTTCTGGACATGATCGCTAACCTCTCCGGCTGCACAGCCCACCGCCGCAGCAACAACTGCTCAGACATTTGCTTCCACCAAAAGTACCGCAGTCACGATGGGACCTGCAACAACCTGCAGCACCCCATGTGGGGCGCCTCGCTCACTGCGTTCGAACGCCTCCTGAAGCCAGTCTACGACAACGGCTTCAACCTGCCGAGAGGCACCACCGACCGGGTGCACAACGGATACAGGCTGCCGCTGCCCAGGCTGGTGTCAACGACGATGATCGGAACGGAGACCATCACGCCGGATGACCGCTACACTCACATGCTGATGCAGTGGGGTCAGTTCCTGGACCACGACTTGGACTCGACAGTGGTGGCCCTGAGTCAGTCTCGCTTTTCCGATGGCCAGCTGTGCGCTCAGGTCTGCACAAACGACCCACCGTGCTTTCCCATCCAGTTCCCCGCCAACGACCAGCGGCAGCTGCGGAGTGGAGCACGCTGCATGTTCTTTGTGCGCTCCAGCCCCGTGTGCGGCAGCGGAATGACGTCTCTGCTCATGAACAGCGTCTATCCGAGAGAGCAGATCAACCAGATTACCTCCTACATCGACGCCTCCAATGTCTATGGCAGCTCGCGACACGAATCGGAGCAGATCCGAGACACGGCGAGCCACAGGGGGCTTCTTCGTCAAGGCATCATACAACGTACGGGTAAGGCGCTTCTTCCGTTTGCCACGGGACCCCCTACGGAGTGCATGAGGGATGAAAACGAGAGTCCGATCCCTTGCTTTTTGGCTGGAGATCACCGCGCAAACGAACAGCTCGGCTTGACCGCCATGCACACAGTGTGGTTCCGGGAGCACAACCGCATCGCTACAGAACTGCTGAGACTGAATCCCCACTGGGACGGGGACACCATCTACCACGAGACCAGAAAGATAGTGGGGGCCCAGATGCAGCACATCACCTACAATCACTGGTTACCAAAGGTAGCTAACGGGACTTGAAGTTTTTGCTGACATTTAGTTCATATTTACACATATCTCAGTATTTTTTGGTAAAACAATCAGACCATACGGCACTAACTAGATGCACACATTTTGTTTTCCTTCAGATTCTCGGTGAAGAAGGCATGAGGATTTTAGGGACGTACACCGGTTATGACCCCAACGTCAACGCTGGCATCTTCAACGGGTTCGCCACAGCAGCTTTCCGCTTTGGACACACCCTCATCAACCCAATACTGTACAGGTTAAACGAGCACTTTGAGCCCATCCCCCAGGGCCACATCTCCCTGCACCGGGCCTTCTTCTCTCCTTTCCGCATCGTAAACGAGGGCGGCATCGACCCGCTCCTACGCGGACTCTTTGGTGTTGCAGGAAAAATGCGCGTCTCGACCCAGCTACTGAACACGGAGCTGACCGAGAAGTTATTCTCCATGGCCCACGCTGTGGCTCTGGATCTGGCTGCCATGAATATTCAGAGAGGAAGGGATCACGGCATACCGCCATATAATGACTACAGGACCTTTTGTAACTTGACCTCAGCGCAGACATTTGATGACTTGAGGAATGAGATCAAGAACCCTGATGTCAGAGAGAAATTACGGAGGTAACTATGAACTGAGCTCTGTCTTTATTGTTATGTATTCTATTCTATGTCCGTCCGTCCGACATCAAAATGCTTTGGTACCTATTAGGAATCAATCAACCCACAGTAAATTAAGACATTTGTGTGTTATCCTATTACAAATAAAGAGCTAAGAGCCTTTTTTGACAGTTTTACTTGTTTAGTTATTGTTGTTTCTATTTGAAAAGCTGTACTATTGGGATTCGGAAAGAAACGGTCATGTAAAATCAGTATAATCTCTAACCTTTAGGGTTAGAGAGATTCAAATGTAATTAAAGAAATTGCCAATCAATCTTTGTTATAACAAAAAGTAGCCAAATCCAGTCTTTAATGCCATTTGGTAAAAAGTTGTCTTTAAATTAAAAGCCCAGCTGAGTGCATCAAGTCAGAAACTATGACTTGATGCACTCAGCTTTATTTTTTCAAAATAGCAGGCAAAAGTAAAACATCACAGCCCTGTCTAGTGATGTACCAATCAGAGATCTTCTGACCTTTTTCCTATCATCGATTTTTGTCTAGCTCCATATTGCAATTTTAGATCATTTCGATTTCTCTTTTAGAATTATAAGAAAGCAACAAAATGTGTTTTTGTACTATCTGAATATTTGAAAGTTTTACCGTTTTCATAAAAAAGATTTTTTTTATAAAAAAACAACAACAACAATAACTTCTTTAAAATACCCCAAGATTCCAAAGCATTCCCTAACTTTAAATCTATAAGCATAGTTAAATAATCCTGCTTATGGAACAAAAAAAACAGAAAGAAAAATTACATAATGTCTCTTTTAGAGCTTAAATATTTTAGTCATTTATTGTAACTTTAAAAGAGTCTGAATAATTATTTCCGAATACAATTATTTAAATCGGGAATAGTGATGACATCTTTGATACGTGTTAAAGAAAGCAGTCATTGATGCGCAGCTCTGCAGTCAAACAGGATTTCATTAACATTTCAAATCAAAGAAAAAATGATTACTAAGCTCATAACTTAAATCTTCTTTATTGTCTGAAATTAGTGATTTTCTTTAACTGAGTCCGCTTGGTGCGTCCTGATACCAGGTCTGTATTGTGCATCCACCCATTCCAGTTTCTTAGTAAAAGATGAAATTGAGCAGCCGGTCAATTATCAGAGAAAAAAAAAAATCTGTGAATTTTGTTTTATCAGCACCAGCTCTCTCATAAAATGTCTAGTTTTGTCCGAAAATATGTGACTCTTTTTTAATATCTGGGTTGACCTTACAAATTTCTATGCGCTCATGGTGAAGTAGTTTCACTATCGAAATGTTGATTATGTGGTCAGGGTGGCTGCTCTTTTATTGCTCTGACAGTTCTGCTTGTGTGGCAGGCTCTACGGCACACCTCTTAACATCGACCTGTTCCCGGCCCTGATGGCTGAAGACCTGGTCCCTGGCAGTAGATTGGGTCCCACCCTCATGTGTCTGCTCGCAACGCAATTCAAACGCGTCCGGAATGGAGACAGGTATGGAAGTATTGTGCAACTCACATGTCAGTTAGTACTTTAGGAACGTCTTAGTTGATTTTACTGCTATTCTTCTCTTTTTGAGTGTTATAGAAAGCAAAAAAAAAACAGCATTATGTTAGATAAAGCTGGATTCAGGTGTAATAACATAAACAGATATATATTGTTTTGATTATCATTCACGTCTCTAATCATGTGTTTGGCTCTTTATTAGGTTCTGGTATGAAAACCCAGGCGTTTTCTCACCTGCACAGCTGACGCAGCTTAAACAGGCGTCCTTAGCTCGGGTTCTGTGCGACAATGGGGACAACATCACCCGGGTCCAACGGGATGTGTTCGCAGTGGCCGACCTGCCCCACGGCTACGGAAGCTGTGCTGACGTTCCTCAGATCGACCTGCGCATGTGGCAGGACTGTTGTGAAGGTGAGACCAGTCATCAGCGTAGAACCCAAACCGACTGAGGTGGACTCATTTGTACAATCTATTATCATTAGTTTCTTTGAAAAGGTGTCTCTAAGTAAAAGAGTACAAGTCTTCCAGTCTTTAAGTTTTTGTTTTTTTTAATAATCCATTAGATGTGCTGGAAAATACCTTTTATGTAACAAACGATAGTTCAGTTTCAGACGACTTGGCAAGGTTTCTGCGATGTATAAAACAGATGGAATCACTGAATGGGACTTTAAAAAAAACATGAAGCATGTCTAACTTGTAATTTCTTGACTTTGTGTCACAAATTTGGGATTTTCTGGTGCTAATCTATATCTCTGTGTAACTTTTACACTGATGTTTATCGTAAAAGTGCAGTAAAAGAAAGCCGCTGAAGAGACCTAAAAACTGTGTTCCAACACTAGCGTTTCAAAATTACAACGTTCAAGCTTGATTTATGAAACTTTTTGTAACACGGCGTCGCTTTTTGGCTTTACTGTCAAAAATTGGAACAACTTAGGGTCACAAACAAACAGTTTTAGGCAAACTGTAATTTCTTCTGCTTTTAATCTGTAAAGAAATGTTACGATAAGGATTTGCTCATTACTAATTGTTGAAAAACTTTGATGCTATCATGTGATCAGGATTTGGATCCCTTAACATAAAGCTTGAAACCCTTTATTTACGGGGATGTTTTACAAAAAATCTCGGTGTCCTATACCCAAGTAAACCTTTAGGGCATTTGATTCAGGGCTGTTTTGGGGGCACAATAAGGACTGTTGCATTTTTACACGGTTCCAGATAGTTGCATTGATAGATTCGAAAAACTGAACTTGCCGACTTATGATTGCTTGTCCTTGACCTTTCCCCCCACAGACTGCAGAACCAAGGGTCAGTTCAATGCCCTATCATACCACTTCAGGGGACGAAGATCAGCTGAGCACAGCTACAAAGAGGAGAAACCTGCCAATAGCATCCAGGAGACAAGGTAGCAACCACTAAATCTTCCTCCATGTTCATAAATTCTGGATTTAGAACTTTTTAATGTTTGCATTTGTCTTTGCAGCCCACTGGAAGGTGCCAACAACAGTCTTTCAAATGTAACTTTGAGCACCAAAACGAGCAGTGAACCTTCGGTCAGTGACTTCCAGGAGTTTGTCTCAGACATGCAGAAGACCATCACAAGCTTACGGAAACAGGTGCGTTTGGGATTTTCAGTCTGGCAGAAGTTGCTCCGACCCTCCATAATGCAGAAAATCCAACAAGAGTTTTAAGCTAACTACTGAACACCAAGCGCAGCGTTTGGATGCAAAGATAAATCAAAACAGCTAATAAATAAATGAATAAAAGACAGGAAAATACAGACTTGAAAAATAAGTTAAATCTTGACTGAACTGAAATGGACGAGGACGCAAACTAAATCTAAATATATTTCACAAGACGACCATGAAAAAGACTTTATCTGGAAGGCTTTATCTGGAAGCCCTTAAGCAAGCTTTGTAAGAAATAAAATGTTATACTTTAATGTCCCAAGAGTATTCTCCAGCAATGACCACTATTCTGTGTATCTCCCAAACTGTAGATACTTTTATCTTTGATGAAACTTTCTTTTAATGGTGTTAAAATGAGGCAAAATGCAAAGACTTATTGTGATTATTACTACACATGGGAACACTATTCCTTTGTGTTCAGAATTGAAGACATTTGAGACAATTACATTTGAAAGGAAGAGCATCTTATCTAACTAAACTGTCAGAGGTGTGGTTAAAAAAAATATAAATAAATTCTGTCCAGAACAGTAATGCTATAATGGGGTTCACCAAGAGGGTTAACATGCAAGCTGCATCCACTTCGGGACTTAACTTATTTGTTTCGGGATTATTCAAGGTGCTGTTTTATTCACTAATATTTCAAATCCACAGTACCAGATAAAAGGCACAAGAATCCACAATTTTCAAACCACATATTCCATGCACTCTATAAAAGGTGGTCGGTTATGCCACATTTTGTTTACAATTAGTTGTTGTTCCATACTAATAGATTTTAAGTTTTGCTTAGCAAATTATAGACTTTATAGAATTAAGTGGAGGAATAGACAGTTCTCTGTTTGAACCTTCAAGTTAGGCATGTTTCCAAACTTGCCTAGAGCGGAAGATTAATCGCTTAATGCTGATCCAACAGGAGTGGTACTTTGAGAACTATTAAATGGCTAAATTATTATCAAAGGTACCAACCAAACAGTCTGGTACGGTGCTTATAGGTGTTTTCCTGCTTTATCAGTCCTACTTTAAAATTGATGGGCTTCTCCTACCTGTCATGTTGTGCAAAGGACTCGTACCGCTCAAACTTCTTTACTTTTCACGATATTTCAATAGAACAACACAAAGCAGTAAATAATCGGAAAGTGGAATGCAAACTTTTTTTACAAATAGAAATCTGAACTTTTAAGAACCAACTTTCATTGATCAGAAAATGTGCCGCATTGCACATCTAGAAGCAGAACTTTTTAGCAGTTTCTTTGAAAAAGAGGAAAGAGCTCAAACTCGGTGAAGTTAGATGTGCAGCATCAGGGACAATCAATTTTCAGGCCTTGCTTGTTCAAGATTCTTATTTATTTTTAGATTTTGTCTTTGGGCCATTAATCTCCTTTTATCTTACCTATTTCATAGGAGTTCTGGCTGTATGGTTAGCATCACTGTAAAGTCACACTTCCAAACTCTTGCAGCCTGTAACAGGTTTTCTTAACAGGTTTTCTTCCCAGTTAGTGTGAGCAGTTCACCTTTTCCATCTTAAGAAATGCATCCCCCGCAGCATAATGCTGCCACTGCCATGTTTCACAGCAATGAGTTCTGTGAAATGTGCAGTGTTGGTTTTCTTGTGTTGTAGTTGTGATGTAATGCATATGTGGAAAAAAAATTCCAGTGGTATGAATGTTTTTTAAAGGTAGTGTGATAAAAAAATGAGCTGCTTTTTATCACCATGTGGCCACCATTGGTATTGCAGTTTAAAGCAGTCCTTTACTGCAGACTGACATACATTTGTCAAATTTGCAGCTTGCTGCTGGGTAATTTGCCCGTGCTCCATCTTTCTTGTGTTTTTGCAGATTAAAAGACTAGAAGCTCGTCTACACAAGTCCACCTGCACTGACAGTGAGGGGCGCGAGCGAACGGATGGAGAGCGCTGGAAAAAGGACTCGTGCTCGACGTGCGAATGCAGAGTATGTGTCCAGTGACACCCCAGTAAAAGGACCACACCCCACACCGCCATGCACTCAGAACACTGATCGCATTATCTGTGAATTTCTCACTGATGATGGGATGTCTGTCCAGTTTTAAAGACCCATCTCAGCTTCCTGGCACCGGTGTGCATTCTCTTGCCACGTTTCTCTCATTCCTTGTCTTGTTCCAGCTGCCAGTTCGTAACTTCACACACCTGTGATATACCTCCCTCATGATAAATCCCAGCGCTACCGAGCTCCTTTTTAGTGGCAGCTTACTGAGCTTAGAGTACTTCAACACACCAGTTAGTCTTTTCTCCTTTTCTTTTTCCCATGTGGCTTTGTGTAATTGGAGGCTTTTCAGGATTATTCCTGAAAGGCATGACAAAGCAAACTGTTACTCTCAAAAGTTTTTTTGAGGCTCTTCTTTTGCTTCATGTTTAAGATTAAAATCAAAAAGGTGTTGCATGTTTGTAACCACCGGCAATGATTCAAAAGCAACCTTTGCTATAATTATAGGGGTAGGTTTTTGAAGAATATCTCTTGCAGCTTTGCACATCTGGAGACTGAAATGTTTGCCTATGTTTTTTCAAAACAGCTTAAGATGAGTCCAGTTGGATGGAAAGCATCTATGAACATCAGCTTGCATGTCTTTTTTCAAATTCTGAAGTGCACATGGATATGCTCACATCTAACCTTTTCCATCTTAGCTCTTGTTTGTTTTAGATTGTTTGTCATGTTTGACGGTTGAGCAGAACCTAAATGCACACAGGAGAGAGGCAGGTGCATAGCGGAACAGTTATTAAATGACGAAACTAACGAATTTATAGGCATAAGAGATACCAGGAACTACGGGGATCAGCTGAACATAGGAAGCAAGACAAGGAAAACAGCAGAAACCAGAGAATGGCAGGAAGTGAGAGGATGTAAAGCTGGGGAGGCTGACCGCTAGAGTGAAAGCAGATGGGACTCATTTGACAGAATAAATGTCAGCTGTGAGGGAAACATGCAGGGGGTAACTGAGAGAAAATGACCGGGATAAACAGAAACTAAAAAAAGAGCATGGAAGAAAGAAAAGCTACAACACAAACCAGAATTTAAATCTGGAACATCATGCATAACAGAACCGCAAATAATCACAAAACAAAATACACTTTTATATGGATTCATATGCTAGTTTTTTTTTTTTTATGTGAGATGATTTTATTAGAAACAACATAGACTCTTGTTAACATAAATGGTTTATTACTTTTTGCTTTCTAATGTAGTCCCTGACCTATTGTTCCCTCTGCTGCCTAACCCCAGGACACCCAGGTGACCTGCTTCGTCGAGTCGTGTGCCGCCGCCGAGTGCAAACAGCCCATCAAGCTAAAAGGTGCCTGCTGCCCGGTGTGCCTCGAGCAGGAAGATGGCAACAAAAGGCAAAAAGCGGAAACCCGCCACAAGTAAATTTCAGGACCCCCTCCTCCCCACCCCAACAACCTCACACCCTGACAATCTGGTGCCTGAAAATCACAAAAAAAAAAAAAAACAGATGTATGAAAAGAGGAGATGGGACTGACTCATAGCCACAGTTGACCTCGACAAACCCAACAGCCTCTCAGTTTTGTTTTGTTTGCTTTTTTTATATCAGGGGAGCATTTTATTTTATTATTTTTTTGTGGCTATTTCAGATTTCCAGTTTGTCCAGAGCCAGCAGCCTGGGGCTCAGTTTGAAATCCTTCAGCAATAAGTCAGCAAGCACTCCACGGATTTACTTCTGTAGCAGCGAATAGATTTACGGATTGTACAAACAGGACGGACAAAAAGCCGTCCTGGCGCACTGAGGTGCTGTTTGCTCTCCATGAGAAAATGCAGGACCAGTTGCCGCTAACAAGCAGGAAAGGGAAGTGGATGGAAAAGGTGGCAGTTGTCTCAAAAGATTTTCTCAGGTTAGAGATACCGAAAACTGGTGCTATTTCCTTGTTTTTACTCCGAGTTAATCTCTAAATACGAACCTTAAAGTATTACCTTTTTGTATGCAAAGCCACCTATATACACTCGTTATGTCTTTTAATGATACATCAGACTTGAGTGGATTGTTTTATTCAGCAACTTTTAATGAATAGTTATCTTTTTATCATCTGGTGCTTTATATGTTTGTGCTTTTTACCTTTGTTTCTGTGTACATGCTTACATGTGAAGATAATGTGAAGCCCTGCAAAAAAGTTTGAAATGCAAAAAAAAAAAACATGTCTACTGATACCTGCTCTTCTATACGTGGGATAGCTTGCTTTTTTTTGTCTCTGCTAGTTGAACCTGGTGCAAGGAGGCGCTCTTCTGTGCAAGAAACCAATGCAACTCCTGCAGCACTGTCCTCTTTAACCCCTTTTTACAAGGTCTTTCTCAATAAATCGGAATATCATCAAAAAGTTAATTCATTTCAGTAGAGACGGTGAAACCATTTATCTGTTATTTTGGATGATTATGGCATACACATAATAAAAACTCAAAATTTAGTTACTAAGAACAATTAAACACCTAATATAACCAATAAAAAAAGGATTTATACTATATAGCCCAACAAGGCCAAGAGGGTAGTTCCCATTTTTTGCCTTCTCTAAATGTAGCTCAAACACGGTCACTAAATTCTTCAAAGGAGGAGGCTTTCTTTTGTTTTTTCTTTTTTGTTTTTTACCAATGCTATTGGTTTTACAGTACCTGGAACACAGAACACACCATTTAGAGGTCTATCAAACATGGCGGATTCTTTGGGAAAAATCTTTCCGGACACAGATATATTCTTGCTCCGCCCCTCACGGCTGGTACCTTTGAAAATAGAGAGTCATATCTTTCCAACAACCTATCACACATCTTTTCCTTACCTTGTCAGGTGACGCAATTTCTGTGCGTAACAAAGGTTATAAAAGTCGTAGTTACCTTTGTAACCTCTGCGCTTTACACATAATTCTTTTTACCAACTGCTCCGGACACAGTTGATGATGTACAGCGTCCATGCAGAAGGAGTCCTTCAATGGAAATCAGCATTTTTATTTAAACAGATTTCCTTTTTATCAGGTGAAAAACACATTTGACACAGTTTTGGCATATTTGGCTTAATGTGGTCTGCATGGCACAATGGCCTACTTTGTGGAACAAATGTGCTTTCAATTCAGATTTGCATTGTTTATTTTGAAGAAAATTTAGTCGAGGCTCAAATAATCTTTAAATGTATTTATTCACCAATAAATCAGACATAGTGACATTTGCAATAGTAGTTCCACTGGAATAAATATTACTTAATGCCTTAGCTTTACACAGATACCAAAAGTTTGGATTTACACTTAATAGCTGTGAAGCTGTAGTTGATTTATATCAGGTAGTAATTGCAGGCAGAAATTGTTCCCAAACCCTTTTGGGCTTAGTAAACCCAGAAGTTTCAATGTGCAGTATATATGCACTCAGTAGTTGGTTAGGACTCGTTTTGCACGAATTACTGCATTATTGTGGTGTTTCACGCAGGCAGTCAAGCCTGTGGCACTGTGTGAGGTTGTCAGGAAGCCCAGGCTGCTGTTTTAGTCGCCCTAAGCTCATTTGGATTCTTGGCTCTGTTGTATTTTCTCTTTCTGTAAAGGTGTAATCCACGTTTTTAAAAAAATGCCACAAAAGGGGGCAGCTCCAAGAGACCCAAATGGGAGTTATAAGCAGTGCTCGTTGCCGTGGTGGTCAGGACAAGGGAAAGTGACTTGCGGAAACATTGAGTGACCAGGCGGACATCTGGGGGTTTTGCCACAGAACTGTCTTTTGAGGTGTAATAGCCACCATTTAACTCTAATAGAGCAGCAATAAGAGGATTTTAAGACAAATATTGCAGAACTAAACAAGTTCACATAAAAACATGTAAAAATTGCGCTGTACCATTAAAGTAGCACCCGTAGCCCGGTTATACAGTTTATCTGGAAAAAGGTTGAGTTTGTTCGTGAGTTACACCTTAACAATACTCCTTAGATTCTCTATGGACTTTAAATCAGGGGACTCAACTGGCCAATCAAGGACAGTCATACCATGTTTATTGAAGCATGTATTGGTACGTGGGGTGGTGTAGGGAGGTGACAAGTTAGAAAGTTCCTGATAGTCAGTGATGACTTTTGGACTTGCTAGAAAATGAAGTTAGCATCTCCAAAAAGCTTGTCAGAAGGAAGTGCTTTAACTTTTCCTGGTAGATGGCTGCATTGACGTTGGACTTCAGAAAGAACAGTTGACCAACACCAGCAGTGCACAAGGCTCCCCAAATAATCACTGAATGTAGAAACTTCACACTGGATTATGTGCCTCTATGATCTTTCTTCAGACTCTGGGACCCTGATTTTGCAATATGATGCATAATTTACTTTAATCTCAAAATAGGACTACAAGCAACAGTCCAGTCCTTTATTTATTTTGCAAGATACATTTGACACGGTCTCTGGTTTAGGAGTAGCTTCATACAAGGAAAGTCAGCAGCTTCAGGTTCTTGAGCATCTTTTTCCATCACACCTTCCTTCAACCCAACTTTTATTTATTTTTTTGATACAGCTCTGTGTGAACAGCCATCTTATTTAGCGATGACTGTTTTTTTGGCTTGCCCTCTGTGTGACTGGGCACCTGTAAGTTTTAAGTCAACAACCTTTAACAGTATTTTTGTATTAAAAATTATTTGTTTGGTATCGAGAAATGTAATTTTAAGAGGAAATTAATTTTAGATTTTCATCAGCTGTAAGTGGGAATAGGCAATTATTTTATTGTTTAATGTAATGGGGCGGGATTTTTGTAGATTTGATGTATCAGAGGAGCCACTGTTTGGATTCAGACAACAATGGTGGCTCGCAGTGACGAAGCAAGCGGTAACATTGATGCTACTATTTCATCAGTGTTGTCCATCCTACCGAATTCTAAATATTTAAAAAACACCAGAGAACAGCTTTGAAGGCTTTTGTTAGTGGAAATAATGTTTTTCGCTCTTCTCCCGACCGGGTTTGGCAGGTCAGTAAAGATGACGGACAAGTGGTTTATCCAATCGTATGCAAGGATTTTTGATAAGGCCCATCCTTCTGAAATACATCTCTATAGGAGCGATCCCTGATGGATGGAGCTCTGCAGAACGAAATCCATCTGGTGAGAGTCAGTACCCATCTTGCGCTGTAAGCCATAATCATAGAAATAAACAGAAACGAAGACTTATATCACCTTATCTTTACTGGTTTTAAAAGTCATTGTGCTTTATGAATTAAAAAACTGAAATCATTAAACTTTTCATTGATATTCAGATTTATTGAGATGTGCCTGTATTTGAGCTTCTGGAAAGCGCTGAATCACTATCTGTTTGTAAAACTGTAAAGTTGTGAAATTTCTCCCAATATTTTTTTTTTCCCTCACCTTCTATATTCAAAAATAGTATTGCATAACTCTTCACATTATGAAATTAGCATATCTATGAAACTCTGTCTGAATGTACAAATCTGGATGCAGCCTTTGGTACGGCTAAATTTACCACGGCAGTTTTCACTTTCTCACCTGCTCACCGTTGGTTTTCTCGCTCATGGAGCCTTTAGTCTCAACTGAGGGGCTCTCTCTGCTCCTCTAGCGCTGCAGTTTATACAAGGACATGCTTTCACTTGACTTTAAGTTCAGCTGCTCTTTTCCCTTTGTCTCGTTTTTGTTTCCTCTCATTTTTCTCCAAGGACAGTTTTCAGTGTGAGGAATGCTGACCCTGCTCTTGCTTCCTAGCCATATCGAAGATTTGAGTCTGAGCTGACGTCATTTAGTTGAGCTCAGACTCCTCTCCTCCCCCTCCAGCCCTCTGACCCTCATTCCACTGTAATAGAAGCCATATGAGAGGGGGAATGAGGGGGATGATGGGGGAGGGGGGAATCTCATGATTGGGCCTCACATGTGTATTGTACATACAAATACCACTCATCGTACATCATGCACTGGCTTGCATTGTCTGATTGTTTTGTACTTGCAAGCACCTCTTCATATTGGTTCCTTTTGAATCAAGCATTTTACTGAGCAGAAGTAAATACTCTCCAGAATGTTAACGGTTTCAGATTAATTGGGGGCTTCATTCACACTGGTATCATATGCTTGCATATTTTTTGTGTGTTTACAGAGTTTTTTTTTTTTTCTGCAGCAACAGTCTAAATGCATGTTTTGGCAAGGCTGCCAAAGCATTCCTTCAATAGTCTGCATTGTAATATATCTGTTTTATCGGGTTATGTTTATTTTTCCCCACTGAAAAAAAGTTGCAGGTGTCGATGGAGTGCACCGCCCTGCGAGGTTGGACATGCTTTAACCTGCACTGTCCCTGCACCCAGCGGTCAACCAGGACGTACCAGAACCCATTGTGACAGTCTGTGTTGTACTTTTGCCAAAGAATGGTTTGCACTGTCATGTATGCCTTTCAACAGTGATAATAAAAAAAATCACGTTTCAGTTGCAAGTCTGGACATGTTGCATCTGTTTTTTTTTCCCCACACCTGTGCTTTCAGGACCTTAATGGGACCTGTCCGTCACACGTAACACTCTCCTTGGTAGTTCTTAGCAAAAAATCTAAGATTGACCTTATAAAGAGTTTTTTAATCAATGCTTCTATAGGTCTTCAGAACTTGTGTTTTATTGAATATTCTCTGTATTTTCTAATGTTAAGCCTTGATGTTTAAATACACTGGTTAGGCACTGTTTATTTTGCTCCTTAGCCATTTATTTGCCATTTTTGTAGTTTTAGTCTTTTTGCAGCCACCTTCTGGCCTACATAAAGTAGCCATATGCCCTAAAACATCTTAAACTTGCTATGTCATTCCGTCCAACCTTTGGAGCATGTCATGCCAATCAATTTAATTAATTTCAATCAATTTAATTAATTCCTATGATCTATTCATTGTCTAATGTTACTGTACTACAATCTGTACTACAGATTATTAAATAACATAAACCAGCAGGAGGATGTTCATTGCTATTTCAGCTGGCTTAATGCAAATAGGATGCAATGTTGTCAGAAAATAAACAGCGGTGCGAAAAAGTTTTTGTCTTGGTTCAGATTTCAGTTATTGCTTTTTTCCCCCACTGCAATATTTCAGTGTCAAATATATTTTGATATCAAAACACAGATAAACTCAGTAAATATAAAAGGTTTTCAAATTATACAGTTTTTATAGGAAACCAACCATCCATAACCAACCTGACCCTATGTGAAAAGTAATTCTCCCCTAAGCTTTAAACTCTTATTGTGGAACTTTTGGAAGCAACAACATGCCTGGTCATTAGTCTTACACTGATAAGGAGGAATTGTGTCCGGTTCAGCTTTGCAGAATAATTTTAATGCAGATTTTAAAGATACTCAAGCCTAATTAGTCTTTTTAACGTCTGACCACAGCATCTCAATAGGACCTAGGTCCAGACTTTGACAAAACCATTCCAAAACTCTCATTTTGTTTGTTTTAGCCATTCAGGTTGCTGGTGTGCTTTGGATGGTTGTCCTGGTCCATAACCCAAGTAGGCTAGAGTAATTGGTTGACAGAAATACTCCTTTGGAATTTTCTGCTGGAGAGCAGGACTCTGCTTGTCAAAAATTCTGGTTAATCTGGGCTAACTCACAATTTAACAGTGGGGGCAGTATTTTCATATAGGACAATGTTCTTTGTTTATAACCGTTTTCCCTTAAATAATTGAAATAATCATTGAAAACTGCTTGTTTTTAGTGCTTTCCAAAAGCTGTGGTACAAATAAGTGTCGATTATGATGAATTACAATATCATGGTTAATTTAGTTTAGTAGTTTAATTTAAAACATGAAATATATATTATATACAAACATTCTATATAGAGCTATATTTCAAGTATTTATGTTGTTAGTTTTGATGATTTTCACTTGCAGCTAATGAAAACCTCAAAGTCAGTTTCTCAGGAAATCTGAATATTGCTGTTGAAGCAATAAATGTCCAGCAGTCATTTGACACAGCAAAAAAAGGTCACTGCCATACAAGCTGGCTGTTAACAGAGAGCTGTATCCAGGTATATTAATGGAAAATGAGCAGGAGGAAAAAGTGTGGCAGGAAAAGGGGCACAAGCAACAGACATAAATGAAACTAGAATTGGTGTTGTCATTAGCGATAAGACATAATCATCGCAATGTCAGAAGTATTTTGATCATCTGTATCAATATGCTGGTAATGTACTTATATGCTAGATAAAAACTTTTTAATTGAAATGCACATTTTTCACAAGACATATGGTTCTCGCAGGAATTAAAGTATGATTGCTGGAAGGTTTTCATTCCTAAAGTACACAAACGTCTAAAACATTTATCTAGATTATACCAACAAACTGTTTATACTGATGCACATTACTGTGAATAATTTACTTTTAGTATTTCCTGCACCTTTTTTCTGTTTGATTTGCAGTCTTGATCGTTCTTCCCTCTCCCACTCCCCAGCTGTTTGTCATGTTGATGGGCTTTGGAAACTTCACAGATGGCCAAATGTTTGGTCCTGCTCTTTTTGTCCAGACTGAAAGCTCTTTACTTCTGGGCAGATTTCCTAAAAGTTCATCCTGGCTCCCCCATGAGGATAAAACACATTTTAGATATGTCCTAATTTTTTTGCGTTAGCTGTACTGAGGTCAGATTTTTTTTTTCTTATTCATAGGAGCAAAACATCACACTATGAAAGATTTAGTTCAGATCTCTTTTGTATCTCTGTATCCCTTTTGGAAAAAAACTGTATTTCACATTTGCAAAAATCACATTTGAGAATTTCTGATGACATGTGAATGTGATTAAACATGTGACATTTCACACGTCAGTGTCAGAAGTAAATATGTGAAATGCAACAGCTTTCTGTTTGTCCTGTTATTTTAACAAACAATTTATTTAAATAGCTAGGTGTTCACAAATGCAAGGTTTTAACATATCTCATATTTAAAAAGCTAGGTGTTCACAAATGCAAGGTTTACATGTCTCATATATTCACATAAAAACAAGTGGACATTATATTGTGTTACATGTGAATCAATGTAGAGAACAACTATAGGTGAAATGTTTTTCAACATTTTTATGTAGTAACATGACAAACATGTCACACAAAAACCACACAAAAAAGTCCACATCTAAAATGTTTGCCCAAGTTTTGACATGAGGAATTACCATGTAGTAACATCAAACATGAAGGAAATCTTCTAGATGTGAATAATTGTCCCATGTTTTACATGTGAAAGTTATATCATGTAGTAGCCTGTAAAAAAGATGGGAAGACCTTCGGCATGTGAGCTGTTATTCCAGGATTGATGGATTGGAAAAAAATATTTAATGCAGGGACATGTGCAACATGTGGGAAAATATTTTTTCTCTGGGATGTGAAATGTGAAAAATCACATGCTGTAACATGTGACATATTGACGGTGCAGCCCTCTAGATGTGAATTATAAAGTCAAATCATTTCATGTATTAACTTTTTGAGCAAATGTGAAAAGTTACCGTGTTTCATTTGTGGAAATTATAACATGTGAAACACATGGCAAAGCATTTTATATCTGATTTGTTTCCCCCTGTTTCATATGTGGACATCATGTAGTCCAATTTAAAACTTGTTAGAAAATTTTCTGTAATTGGATCATTTTACATCATGTTCCCATTTCTACGTTAATACTAAGTAGATACATTTAATCATGTGATAACGCCTTCTACATGTTAAACTGTTGACCTTTAACATTTAGTTATTATATCATAGTCATGTCAGACAATCAACAGAACACCCTCTACAAGTAAAACATATTAATTTCACATGTGGAAATTAGATTGTGTAGCAGCATGTGAAAGACGTGTGAAAACGTTCTAGTTGTTAATCATTGTTCATTTTTTCCATGTCATTGTGTGGTAACGTGAAACGTGGGAACACCCTCTACATGTGAAATATATCCTTACATCTCTTTTACAAGTGTAAAGGTTCACAGATGTAAAACACGTTTTAAACATATTGTATCTTTTACTACAATTATGCAATGTTATGTAATTTATAAAAATTTTTGGGGTGACAAGGTTCGAATCTAACATGGCCAAATACCATTTCCTCTCATCTCCGTCTCTAACCTCCTACTTCCAGTCATCCGTGCCTGTCTCTGTGCTTCTCAAAGGGGTTCAGTGGACAGACCAGCTGGGTGGAAAACTGAACCAACAAATGAGATTTCCAGTGACAGCACAGATAAAGGGCTGTTTCATCTTCTAGGCCAGCTGAAGAAGGCATTACTGCCCTCAGAACATAGGACATACCTCAACATCTAAACTTAAACATGTGCTCTTTGTTTGAAGCTGATTAGAGAACCTTTTTTCTCTCCTATTGACCCCCAGGCTGGGGTTGTTAGGGATTCAGATTTGCTGATAAAGACAGAAAGAAAAATGTGTTATGTTAGCGGAGTAGTGCAAACAAACCAACAACATTGCTAAAGCAGCGTAAAATCCAGCAGATCTCTATCAAAGTGTTTCATATACAGAAAAAAGGCACAGTATTGTGGTTTTCTGTGTCTAGGTTAAACAAAGCTGCATTTGTACAAGCCTCTCTCTCTCTCTCTCTCCTCCCACTTGTCACATACTGGAATTTCATTTAGTCAATTGGCTCTCAGCATTGCATCTCTCACTCGCCAAGGTGGGAGATTCTTTCCCCTCGATATTGGAACGTCACTCTCATTTCCAGAGCGAGGCGGATGAAAGGGAGAGAATTGGAGCCCCGCCGAGGGGAAATAGGTTTAGCATTGCAGGGCACGGAGGACGGCAGCACAGAGTTGTGACCCTCAGCGGGTGGCAAATGTCATTAGATGGATTCCTGCTATTGTTTTTGCTTCAGAGACGTCCAAAGAAATGACATTTTTAGCGTGCAAGTGTTTGGATAAGCAGCTGATGAAAGGGTGTGACAGCCCAAGGAAGGTGGCATTGTTGTCGACTTGGAAAAATCACAGCGGATTTAATCACTGTGTAAACTCTGTAATATACTAAGGCTTCTTTTTTCAAATATTTTGTGTAAAAAAAAATGTTTCACAGGGAGTAAAGGAAAAAACACATAAAGGTTTCCCCAAGTGTAGATGTATCTACGGTAAAGGTAATAAAATGTACAGAAACTGGTGCTGATGGAACTTGGCATAGATTTTCTGGTGGTAAGGACCAGGGTGGGGGCATCTGCTCTCATGTTTGGGATCATCTCCAGACCTAATTCTTTAGACACCCCCAATGGTGTCTAAATTGTTGTACGTATTTTATTTTTGAGTTGCCATGTCACAGCAGGAGTTTTTGTGGAACACATTGGTTGTTTTGGTTTTTGAATTACTCAACTCAGCAACTACTGTCCAATGGGCACAAGCAGGATTGATAAAAGTTTAAAACAATTTTTTTTATCTTAACCTCTAGAAAACATTTAACATTTACTTCCTTTCATACCATACTATTTTTCCCCCTCACGTGTAGATTCCCAATACATAAATTGTTGTTGAGTGGTCCAGGTAATCATATTCTTAATTAACTTGATCCACATTTCTGGTAATGCTGCCTCTTATGACAAAGACAAAAGTATGAGACCCCACAAAATGGGAATAAGTGTAAACAATCAGCCAAGCCTGCAGGTGGATTTAGTCCGATACCGACGAGGTTATGTTTGGAATACTAAACTCGTAAATCAAATAATAACAGAATGGACACCCAGGACTATAAGGTGTAGTGATAGCAAAGTCTCCAGCTCCAATTTCAGTTCATAAGGTGAAGATTTATTTAGCGGACCAGTGAGGAGAAGTCACGAGAAAGAGAGGACGGATTTGAAAGGGGTCTGGGGAGAGCTCAGTCTGCTTTTAATATACTACAGTGTCAAATAACTGCTTGGGACAAAACTGTAATTCTAAACAATAAAATACTGCCAACATTCATACTGACATAATTTCTAATCCAGTTCTGTAGAGAATTTACTTTTTGTGGCTCCAAAACACATTGATATTTGTCATTTTATGTTAATTAAATGAGTGGCTGAAATAGTCTTTAAAAAGGTGTTGTCTACAATAAACTCTTTTGTTGGCCTAGTATATCTGAGAGAGTATGTGATTTCTGAAAAAAAAAAAAACTTTTATGTTCATTTAACTTCAACAGAAAAGTTAGCAAAAAAGGTGAACGACCAAAATCTTAGAATGTCCTGCTTTTAACCATTCCAGACTATAATATGTAATTTCTAACAAAATAAATAGCAATATATATACTTAGAATTTGTTTAACTATTTTAGCCTCTATTAATGCATGCATAAATTGCCCTACTCTCTTTGACCATGTGAGTCCTCTAACTTGAAACAATTAGAAATAGGATTAGCTTTTACTGGGTAAAACATGTAAATTACAATTAAAGTTTTTTTTTTTTAAAAAGATAATTTTTTTAATTAAATCCAGAACTGGCATTGATTTTTGCAATGCATGAATTAAAACATGTACAGGTTCAATGTTTAGGCAGTTTTAAACAGTAATACTGAATTACCAACTTGGAACCTCAAATCCTTCTGTTTAGCAAGAGTCCTCTGAAGTTTAAGAAATGGAAACTTCATCATGATTCAGTTGTGGGGAAACCTGACAAATAACATTAGCCTACTTTTCTATTACGTGTTTCCATTCTCTATGATGTATGGGGAAGTGGTGAGGAAAAGTGCAGTACCACTCCACTCCAGCGGTTGGTGGCAAGAACACAGCATATAGGTCAAACAGATGAGTCAGAGAAGTTGTATCTGCTGCTGCGGCTCATCCAGACTCCAGAGAAAACGGGGTGGAGAACGTTTGTTTCCTCAGCCAATGCGGGAGTGGTGTGGAGGATTTTTATGTACAATACCGCAGTCTTTTGATTGCAGCGAAATTACGCACAATATAGGCAGTGCACCGATTCAACTCTTCCTCCGCCTTCTCAACTCTACCCCGGATGAAAAGCAGAGAGCCAGTCTCGTTCGCACAGTCCATCAGGATTAGCCCTAAACCTAAAATATTTGCTTTTCAGCCGCGGCGAACAGACCAAGTCTGCGGACTATTTAGCCTTGCTGCACACAACCCTGCCCATTGAGCTAAGAGCCAGGGTTCTTGAAAAGTTCTACCCCCACACTAGGGCCTTTTTCCCATGAAAGTAAAGCCTAAGGAAAGTGAAATCCACCAAGTGGAAATGCTAGGTTTTTGAGGTCTAATGGAAAAGGGCATATAGATGCTACTGCTTGAGCACCATGATTTCAGCACCACCTTGCTCTGCTAGGCAGGATGTGTAACAGGAATGTAGGGCACCAACTGCAAGCATGACCACACATATCAGTCTGTATGAAGGTGTGGTTTGTTTTGGATTTCCTGCCCTGATGTTGCTCATAGTTTTTAAACCTGCGATGTCTCAGTGTTTGGGAATTCAATCTAAACATATAACAGGAGCGCTACATTTATTCCCTGGTTTCTTATCAGGTACTTTCTTATTTCTTATGGAAACAAAGACTTTTCCAACTGTTTGCCTACTTTCACTCCATAAACACAATATTCAAAATGTGAAGTTCATACACATAAGTGAGACATAGTTCAAGGGTTAATGTCTGTTAATTTTTATAAAGTGATTATAAAGTACAGCCAACAAAAAAAAAATTCAGTTTTCACAAGACTAGAACATTGCATGAGACCAATCACAGAAAGATTTTTTAATCAGAAATGTTGCTCCATAGCCACGTTATCACCTACCCAATCATGGTGAGGACTATTGATGTGACAGTTGACCAGCAGACTGTTATTGACACCATCTACAACTTAGTCAATGCTAAAGAACCTGGGATATTAGAGAAAGCCGAGTGGAAGGTTAAAATGTTCATGCAAAAAGAGCCTCTGTCAAGAGTCAGGAGTCAACCTCCAATTGTAGGGCATAACTCAACATTTCTGTATTAAAATCCATATTTTATTGATCCTGTGAAAAATTCTAATGTTGGGTTTTTTATTGGCTGTATGCAATTGTGACCAAAATTAATTGAAATATAGTACTATTTTTGTAACTGTTCTATATATATAATGAACTAACAAGAAGAGAACCCAATATTTGAGCCAGACACGGTGCGCTTATACGATTTATTTAGAATAAAACCTTCTGCAGAAGCAAGCAGCAGTCTGGCGATGCTGAGAGCATGATGGGCAGAGGCTAGAATCAGTTCCAGGGGACAAGCATGGGTCATACATAGGCAGGCAGAGACCCGCAGACAGATCCGATGGGCTTGGCGAGGTTCTTGGTCGAGATAACAGTTCCCGGAAAATAGAAGTTCAGCAATAATGCCCGACAGGGGCTTGGAAAGGCAGGAAAGTCCTTAGAATGTGGTTGTGGTCATGAACATGGAATCAGATAGAGGAAAACACTGGACATCTACTGGCACAATGCTTTCAATCATCTGGGACTGTTGGAGGCAGGAGGCAGGTATGTGAAGGCAGAGGAACAGGTGGAGGAGAGGAGCTGGACTGCACTGCAGATCAGATCATAGTTAATGACTGCATTGAGGGGAGGAACAGTAGGATGCACACAGTCTGTAAAATTCTAATAAAGAAAATGATGTGTATCCCATTGTTGATGGATTCACAAACAAGACAACACATGAGAAAACATTTCTTACCGGTATGTTATCCCTCTGTGAGCTAAATCAATGTTGAGCACACTACAGACCCTATATACAGTACTTGCTAAAAGAGGTAATTTAATCTTCATGAGGACTGACAGAGGCCCTTCCTGGGAAAATGAAGGACTGGCACATATGATAACTGAGTGTGTGACCAACCGAGAGGCCAACTGATCTGCCCGCATTCCTCCGTGAACATCAGTGGGGTACAGTGGGGTCTGACCCAGCGTGATAATCCGCTTTGCTGCCAGGCCCCCTAATCAGCTCTGTTCTAGATCTTAAAAGATTGATTCAAACACTGAACACCTGATGACTTATGAAAGGTCAACTAGACGCATATGGAAAAGGTATATATAAACTTTTTAAAGTTCCTTTCTATTTTACTTGAAACTTGTATGTAATGCAGCAGACATTAAAACCAGATGCAAGAATCTTGGTGAATTGGTACACAATGAAACTTAGTATGTGATTTGGGTAGTTATCAGTACTGTCAATATAGTATATGTCAATATTATTTTCACATACAATATTCTTAGCAGACAAACGAAGTATCAAATCTATATGACTGGCTAATCATCAGTGAAACTAAACTACAGGAAGAAACAGAAAATACTTGTGGTGTCCCAACTGTAAGACGTACATAAACTACAACCAGATCAGGGGATAAAATTACATGCAAATGCAAGAGTATACAAAAAGCAGGTGAAGGTTGATTGTTAAATTATTGCAAACTTTAGTATTTATGCCAAATATTTAAAAAGCATTTTATGTATTTCATGAAATACTATTAACTCAATTCAAGAAATACTTTTAATTTGGCACATGATTAACGCACAACATAAATGGCACATTGTCTTTCGAAATGAATGTCAATACATGGTTGTTTTTCCACATAACTCGAGTTCATTATAGAGACGCTTGTGCAACTAAACATCGGTTCTTTTGTGATTTTCATCAAAATACATAAATGCTGATAACAGGTGTTGCACAATGCTTCGCATAATAACATATACATTTCCTTCACTGACATGCAATTTCATTTGTAACATTAATACGTGCTTAGAAAGTTTCCGTATCAGCTCAGGAACCCAAAATGAGCTCCCTTTTTCAATCGTTTACAGTAACGCGTGTTCAGTAGCCGACATTCAATCGAGCTGGACAGTGGACATTGTATGTACATGCATGGTCTAACTATCTGAGTTGCATTTATAGCCTCGTGAAAGCCTGTGGGAAAGTGGATGGCTGACATATAGAAGATGTACTGTGAAGATCTTTTTTGAATGTATGAAAAAGATACAAAACATGTATGGAAAACATATGTTAACATATGATTTACTTTTATACAACATACATAGTTTTCACATATTTCTTACAAAACTCATTATATCATACTATTTAAAAATAAATGCAAAAGTGGCCACTTTTAAGAGTACATCATATAAGCCTCAAATGATGAGCAATATATGAAACAAAGTGAAGATGACTGAATGCTTAATTATTTTATATGTTTTTTTATTTATTTTCCATATGGGGATACATTACTAAAATCTCAAGCTAAACCTTAAATAAAACTGTACTGCTGGATATCTGAACAAAGCTAAAGCAAAGATATTGCAGTGCTCAAGGCAAAACTGTGACATTTCCTTATTATTTTTGACTTACACTTCATAGGAAAGGTAATCAGGGCCAAAAATGGCAGAGAACGCTCACTGCAATGATAATCTGACCATGAAAATAAAAACCTCATAGGAGTCTGTTTACATCCCCATGTCACTACCTCATGCTTGTTGCTTTATTACAGTTAGGAATACCACCAAGAAACATTTATACATGGGAAGAAACGGATGCAAATCATTCATTACGTTAAAGCTTGTCACACTGCTTCTTTGGTAAACTTGGTTATATGAATCTTATATTTTATGATCCTATATAAGGTGATCAGATTTCTCAAATTAAATCCGGGGACACATTTTTTTTTCTTTTTACCATAATAGCTGTTATTGCACGCAACATTTAACTGTCATTAATTAGACGTTGAAATCAGGGACATCTCCAGGGACGGCTTTAGCTGGGGACAGGCCGCCCAAAACAGTGACTGTCCCCAGAAACTGGTGACGTCTGGTCACTCTAAACTTATACCCCTGTTACACTATTGTGTATCTGCCTTGAGTTTCAGTTTGGTAAGAATCTTCTTTGCCCTTTGTCCTGAGTAAAGAAGTTACGTCGGCTTCAAATGCATCTAGCATATTCAATTTAATCACAAGCTGGAAAAAGGTTTCCAATATTTCTTTAGAACTCAAACTAATTTTATACTATACTATCCAGGTGTCATTTTTTTTCCATCCTTAAATATGAAAAACTAAAATTCACAGTTAATGTTATGTAACCCGTCTTGTCACCGTTCCACACAGTACATTTCTTAACAAAGTAGGCGGGGCATCAAAAGCAGCGCATTCTTCAGATACGTGAAAGAACATGATGTGTCCTCACGCTTAGACCCATATTACACATGTTTTCCATATAGTGTGAGAGCAGCTTTAGTTTGCAAGCTTCCAAAGTAGGAAAATAATGGAAATGTTGGTCTTCCGTTTAACTGTCCCTAGGTAGCAAAGTAATGGTCCCATTTGAGTTCGGACAACAGCTTTTTCCATTACAAAATGTTGGCAACATCTGTGCTTTGTTAATGGTGCTGTTGAGGAATGTTAGGTTGACACTGAGTAAGTATCAGACAGCTAAACACTACAGCTTATAAAAAATGTATCATCGTTACCTTTACCTGTCATTTCATTTCTCAATGAAAACTACAAAGCTAGCAAAGTAGTGCAGCAATAGAGACAATATATATATATATATATATATATATATATATATATATATATATATATATATATATATATATATATTGACTTATATATATATATATATAATACATATATATATATATATATATATATTGACTTATATTTATTATATATCGTATTACCTTGTGTGGAATGTTGTAAATATATATGTAAAAATGTGTGTATTCTGGAGCATGTAACAAAAGTAATTTCCCTCTGGGATTATTAAAGTATGTCTGATTCTGATTCTGAACACCTTTACTTTAATTCCTTTCCTATGAGGGTATCGAGGACAGCCTTGTTGCAAAATGTATGTAAAACTGGAAGAAGGTTTACTGGAATAAGTCTGGGGCTATGGGAGCTTTAAATTAGCAAAGAAAATCATATTTTGCAGGTTTCTTTAAGATAAGATAGGATAAGAAATTCCTTTATTGTCCCCCAATGGGGAAATTCTGGTGTGACGTCTTCTGATGAAAATTGAGTATGATATTTTATCTTAGACAGTACTGCTTTATTAACAATAAATTACAATAGTACATATGAATTAGTAAGAAACTCATTGTAAAATGATCCAGTTCAACATTGTAAAAATGTTGAACTGGATCGATCAAAGTTGATGTTCAGCTGTTGCATTTGGTGTATATAGTCTCATCCTTTTGACCTGGGGTTAGGTAATTTAGTTAGAACAAAACACAACTTAAATATACTGTCTTCGCCTGGTTTATTATCTTTCTGGAGACTGGCTTAAATGCATGTGTTATAAATTGTAAATATCACCTAAAATTACAACTGGAAAAATCTGGAGATGCCGCGATTATTGCCCAAATTGGAAGGAAACGATCTGTGGACGAAAATTGCCATGGAAGAGGGTCGATTTAGTGCTTGGTGAGCCATTTCTGTGTTGATTTAAACAAGATTTATGGATAATTATCCTGAAGAAACATCCAGTGGTGAGCAGTTTTTAATTTCCTGCCAGAAATAATATCCCGATATTTTCAAGAGTTGACAATTCCACCATACAATAGGCATGCAGTAATTTATCACATATTCATCCTCAGGTTCTCACCTTTGAAGAAAGTGAAAAATAAAAATCTAACATATTACAAATGGCCAAAAAAGCATTCTTTAGAAACAGTTTATTCTAAATAAAATGAAAATAATTGCCATGGACATTAAATGCAGCTCTCCGAGGGCCTCCAGTGGAGGAAGAAAGTATTTTACTCCGTTTTCTTTTCACCTTCTAAGAATTAATTTCCAATCATTTAAAATGCTGCATTGCTCACAAAGATTGTGGTTATGCTTTAAGGAAGCTGCATCATAAACATAAAGACAACGAGTATGGGGTGGTGGGTGGAAGCAAAGTGCCAACCGCAGGCGTGTGTGGTTAAGTGAAAGTACTGACATGTGCCCAAAGTGTTCCAGAAATAAAACCTACAATGGCAGCATTGCGGTATGCTAATGGAAAGCTGAATTGAGTTATGATTCCATCCTTCTATGCTTTAGTCTTCTTCATGAAAGCTTTTAAATCCTCCCACAACCTCGGCATGAGGCATGAGGCAAAGGTGCACTGTAGGCCTATCACACAGAGATAAGATTACCCTGTGAGAAAGTCAAGACCTGGAACTACGCTTGGCCTTACTTCTGCTTTCTCTCAGGTCTCTGCTGTCAGAATGTTTAACCGTGTTGTATTTAGGACATCAGATAACAGTTATTTTGAATAATTCCCACAAGGTCTTGTTTCATATTTATTCTTCCATTGTCTTTGTAGATTAAATCTTTGTCTTATTGTTTTCAGTTAGTTCTGTGGACAGGTTTTAACTATTTAATACTTTAAAGCCACGGTGAAAATATTTGTTATCAGATTTGGATGTTTTTTTAAATGTCTAACTGATTTGTTTTTTAAAGTAAAAACTCTATTAAACATTGCTTGTTTGCACACTTTTTTTGTACAATAACTGATTACAGGATTTTGTAGGTATGTAAAAAGGCACATTTTGTGTGTGTGTCATCAAAACACATGGCACATTTATTTATTTTAATTTTTTTTCACATTGTGTTTTTTTTATTTTATTGTGTTAACATATAATATATTGAGTCACACATTGACCATCTTTTACCCCTGCCCCCCCCCCCCATTGCCTCCCCCCATATATTTCTCTTTACTAGTAAATACTGTATATTTCTGTGTGTATCTCTCTCTCTCTCTCTCTCTCTCTCTCTCTCTCTCTCTATATATATATATATATATATATATATATATATATATATATATATATATATATATATATATATATATATTAAAAAAGATAAAAGAGATTATATATATGTGTGTACTTAGATACTCATTGAAGTACAGTAAACTAATCCAAAACTTAATTGAAAAATAAAATAGAGTGCAGTTACTTAAATAACTAAAACTATGCACAAATGGAAATCAGTTCGAAGCCAGGAGTGAAAAATAATTATAATAGTAATTACACTTTGCTCTTCAGCCCTTCAGCCACTATGTCCTATTGGTTTTACTCTTTAATTATCTACATCTACTGTTTTCAAATGCTCAATCATATTACCTCATATTCCCTCAAATTTCTCTGGTCATAGTTTTTTTTTTTTTAGATTATACATTATTTTCTCACTGGGGATGCAGAAAGTTAGCTAAGCCAAATAGAGGGTAGAGGCGTTTCCTTGCTTTTCTATTTAAGAGCTCTGCATTCATTGGCTATTGTCAACGCTATTCTGATAAACATGACTTTGCTGCTCTATGTGACATAGGCCAGCCTCCCATTTTCTCCTGGCCTTAAGCACTTCTTCTTCCAACAGACCGTTAACATCGTTTCACATGTGAGATTTAAATCCCTTGAGTTCCTATTTGCCATTCAGTACACTATCCAAGGCTTGTGTTTTGACGGATAAAAGTCTGCCTCACTGTGGATATAATGCCTAAGTCACAGGAATTTGAAAAAATTCTTTTGGTCAAAGCTATATTTATCTGCAAGATTATCAAATAACTCTAAGGCTCCATCTTTGTACAAATCCCCAAATGTTTTGATACTTCCTGTAAACCATACCTGAGTGATAGTATCTCTTACACCTTTGGGCAGAAGTGGGTTTACACGTGGCATATTTAAAGAGCTTTTATTACGTTTACCTTTTTTCATTTGCCTTGTCATTGCAAAAGTGTAAACATGTGTAGATGTGCAACATTTTTTTCTCAATACTGCAGGCTTGAAGGCAGTTTGTAAACTACAGCAATAATTTTTTTGGACATTTACATTCAAATTAGATTTATTTAAATCATACTCATTTTTTTAAAGATAATGTTTATTCATACGAATATATTACAATATTACAAATATAGAGAAGTAAACAAAACAAAAACATTGACTGAAACAATATTGTAGACAAAAGGTTGCCCTTCACATGTTACAAACACAAGAATGAAATGAGTAAATGCTTCACAAACAAGCAGTGCTTATATATGCTCTTTATGTGGTATCTAGAAATGTTAAAATATAGCATTAATAATGTTATTAACTACCTTTAGTAGACAAATGTCATAATTTTGTGAGTTTGTAGAAAATCTAAGGAATCGTCAACGTGATTGAATGTTATCAGGCAGCTTTTAGCTTATTTTTGGAACATAAGTAAAACCCAAATAGAAACTGTTGGTAATTGTGAGATACGATAATAACCACTGTTGTTTGTTGCAGTTTTCTCAACAGAACAGCTTCCGTGTATTTACATTAAAGTTAGATTTATCTTCTATGCTGTTGCATGAATTCAGAATTCAGTAGTTTGCTCCACTTGCTGGACTCGATCGATGGAGTCGGCATCCCCAACCAATGCACCTTTAGTGTTGCAACACATCGTCTGAGAAACAGCAACGAACTTAACAACAGTCCCTTGTAAAACTAACATTCTCAATTTGGGGTGTTTTAAATGTCAACCTTTTTCTACACCTGGGTTTCTGGCTGACCGCACTGATGACTTAATTCCTTTTCTACAAACTCACTGTGGTATGAAATCTGTCTGCTACAGGCACCAGAACCACTACTGACATTAACTTCTCAAAATCTGACTTCAAAAACACATCGTTTTAATGACGCTACTATGGTCTAATCTGGCTTGTTTGCATTTCTTTGCTCTGATAAAGACAATTACCTTTCTGCTTGTGAGCCCAATGATACAAAATGATAATACTATCAATTATCACAATCGATTTTAGGTATAACACACTTTACATCTACATGGTGAGTCCTGTGAATGTGAAGAAGGTTGGTGTTGGGGGAGCGGAGCGTGAGCAAGGGTTCCATCATACAAAAAGTGGGACCCATCACTGTGCTACATGTAGTTGGTATCTTAATATCAAATTTATATCCTAAGAGCTACATAAGGGGCTTAACTGGCTCTGCTGGTATGGTTTAGGCCCCACACAAGAGCCCCAGTGTGAGCTCAGGCCCACTTATCATTTCATCTAGCCTGAGCAGAATCCTCATGGGACCCACATTCACATGTTGGCTGTCTGTTTGTTTAAAATGACGTTGTCATACACAAAATAATCAGATAAAATCACTTTAGGATAAACGGATTAATTATTTTGATTATGTTGACACATGTGGAGCGGCACTAAACTAACAGGAGTTGAGAAATGAGAGGTCGCTTGAGGACCGCACGGCTGTCAGGCGCTGAAGGATGACATGTTGTTCGATCCCTCCGAGGTCTTCAGGCCAGAAATGCAAATCTCGGACGAGCGAGCAGTGTAGATATACTTTTTGCCAAAGCACCAAAGGTCAGACAATATTTGCCTGAAGTGGCTCCTGAACTTCACACCGATAAACGCATAGAGGATGGGATTGAGGCAGCAGTGGAGGTAGGCTATACTCCTGGAAGTGGCCAGGACCATGAGCTTGGTCTTTTCCGCCTCGCAGCTTCTCTCTGTAAAAAGGGACGACGTGTGGATCAGGAGGACCACGTTGTAGGGCAGATGGCACACGATGAAGATCGCGACCACTGCCCAAACCACCCGGATGGCCTTGTGCCTCTGTTGGCTGTGGGTTCTCAGCAAGGTGCATATGATGCACGAGTAGCAGAAAACCATGACCAACAGAGGCAGAAGGAAGCCGACGGCCATCTGCAGGCTCGGCACCATCACCTTCATTAGCTTTGCGGTCGCTTTGTCTTCGAAAGAGAGCTCGCACGTCACGGCGGAAGTCTCCTCCATCAAATCGTATTCGTCAAAGAGCTTAGTGTAGATGAGCGTGGGCAGAGTCAAGAACAGAGCAAACACCCAAACTGCTGAGCAGATCAGGCGACCGTACTTGACAGCGCTTGAGCGAGAGCCAAAGGAGCGCCTGGCCTGAACGATGGCGACGTATCGATCGCCGCTGATGCAGGCGAGCAGCAGCATGCCGCTGTACAGGTTGATACTGTAGGCTGAGCGCAGCATCTTACAGGCCACGGACCCCATGGGCCACCCGTTCAGCTCATTGTGGGCGATGAGAGGCAAAGCCCCCACGAAGATCAGGTCGGCCACAGCCACGTTGAACAGATAAACATCCGTCATCGTCTTGGTCCTCTTGTAGAAACCGTAGGTGATCATCACGAGAACGTTGCCGATCAGCCCGAAGGCGCAGATGACGGAGTGGATGTAGGTTTGGGAGAGGACCTGTGCAGGGGTGGGGCTGAGGCTGCAGAGCTCATCTGAGTCGTTTGTCCAGTTTGTGTCATTTGGTGTCCAGGTTGGGTCATAGTCGGAGGTGTCATTATCCATGTTGTTGATCTGAAGAGAAAAAGACCAAAAATGGCATTCCACGTGTTAAGTTTTAGTGGCTATGAATAGTGACCTGCAAAATGAATTACAAACCTCTGTGGATTTTATTCAGATTTTAAATTAGACACCAACACAAAGCAATGCATAGTTGTAAACTGGAAGGACAAGGACTGATGATTTTCAATTTTAAGTACATTATTTAGATTTATATCCTGCCCCTTTACACTGAAACCCCTAAATAAAATCCTGTATAATAAAATACATGATAAAATATTATAAAATAGTAAACAGGCTCCCCTTGTGTGCGATTTAATATCAGTAAAAATTCAGCTGCTCTTTAGAAGCCTCAGAGATTTGTTTAAGAACATTAATGAACAACAACAACAACATCATTATAATAAAAAAATAAACAAAGAACAGACCAGAGATGCCAATCGTGGAGTTGTTTAGAAAATTAAAGCTGAATAAGGTTATAAAACAGTAACCAAAGTGGTAAAAATCTAATTTTAGACAGTTCAGTCCATCATCCAAAGGTAGAGTTTAGGACATGAACCTACCAAGACACAGCTGTCCTCCTAAACTATCATCCAGTCCGTTATTCAGAGAAGCAGCCAAGAGGCCCATGGTAGCTCTGGAGGAGCTGCAGGGATCAACAATCCATTTCGGAGAATCTTGATAGTTATACATGCATAATGCACGAATGTGGGCTTTATGGCAGCAAGACAAGAAGAAAGCTATTGTTGAAATCAAATCATAAGAAATCGATTTTAAAGTTTACTCCATAGTATGTAGGGGACAAAACAAAGAAGAAGATGCTCTAGGCCAAAAAGTAACTTTTTGACCAGCATTGTCTTTATGGAGGACGACTATGACTATACATCACCCTTAACACACCCATAGTAGTGGTGGCTGCACCATGCTGTGGGGAGGTCTTCAGCTGGAACGAGAAAAGTGCTCAGAGGTGACAGGAATATGGACGGGGCTAGGTACCAGACAATACTGGAGGAAAATGTGTCAGAGGCTGCAAAAGACTTGAGACCGGGGACGAGGTTCGCCCTCCGGCAGGGCAATGAGCCAAAACATACAGTAAGAGTAGAAAAGTGTAGATGAAAACTTACTGGTCCATCACTTAATGCGGCGATAACATACAACAACCTGACAATATGTCTTTTTTTTTTTTACTGTTTGCTTTTGCTCTTTCATTCTTAAATCTAAACTAACAGTTGATGCTAGGACCAAATATATGATCATTCAGGTTTTTCATATCTATGCATGTTTGATTGTTTTGCTTTTTTTGTTAACAGACGATATCTAAATAGTCTTTCTTTCGGAGAAAACAACAACAAGGTCAGCAAGTCTCTGAAGAAAATCAGGTAAGCTTGTGCAGAGATCGTGGTTTGACGACACCCACATGCACTTTCTAAATCCTCATCAGTTCTTTTCTGTTTTTCATCTGTGTACTAGATAGAAATAACCAACACCCTAGTTCTGCTCTTCCCTTCTCTGTCAATGACCCAATTCTGGCCCAATAAGACATTCAGGACTGCACACAGAGGTAGGCAGCAGGTTGTCAAACTCCCCGCTTCATCTGATCTCAGAAAATGATAACAAAGTTTATCTGATGGGATCTCAGATGTTTTCCGGTAAGTTTATCAATCTATGTGATGTGTAGGTAGATCAGTAACTCGAGGCAAACTGCAGATCAGCATCTTTTCAGGTCTAAAGGGCAAGTCCGCTAAGTTTCATGGCCCAGGGGGTTGCAGGATATTTTGGAAAAGTGTGAAAACCACCAGAGCTGAGATACTGCGTTGACTAGGGTGTCGCTACATGTTTCTTTTTGTTCTCGTTCTGCTTGAACTTTGATCTGGTTTTGGTATTTGTAAAACAAGTATTTTTCCCACAGCTCAACTGTTTTTGCCAAAATGACATTGTACATTTAATATTTAATATTTTACAGTGTTTTTTTTCTTCTAAAATCCTGATTCATTCAGGATCATAATAAACCACATTATAATTTACAAACAAAATGGCAATAATGGTATGAAGCCTACTTGGTAAGCTTTGCTTTCAATTTAAGATGGATATGTTGCATTTATCCTCATTGTGTCATTACCAATCCAACATATTTTTTTCGAGAAATTTTTCTAGAAACTTGATCTTTGTAATCAAATTATAGAAATGAGATAAAACTATTTTCAAGGATATAACTTATTGAGATGAACCTGTATATTTTTAAATCAAAATCCATCTCTGAACCTGCTTCTTGTTTAATAAAACTGAACTGAACTGTGAACTGTGAAATAAATGATACTTTTAATGCAGAAGTCAATGTCTTTCTATTGTATTTATCATTATAAGGGACACTTTAATTTCACAGGCTTTGCTGATTTTAAACTGAAATCCTGAGAGGTTTCTTCTTTTATAAACTAGACAGAATACTTTTCAGCAATTCTGGCATTCTGAGAAGAAATTATTGTTATTTAAATCTCTCTATATAATTGACTTTGCCAATCATCAGCTCATGGCCTACAGTGGCTCTCAAAGGTTTACTCACCTCTGTTAAAGTGGAAGGTATCAGTGGTGTAAAATAATTAGACCTTCATAAGAAGGTCTTATTCACCTAATTCACAGTCAAGTGCTTCAGCAAAATATAAACTTTGTTGAAGCACTTTGTGATTCATTTTCAGCTTTCAGTCTGTGAGCGTCCCACGCCTTGACTTTGTAATGTTTACCCACTCTGTCTCGTAAAACAAATCCATCAGCTCATGAGAACATAATTTCTTCATATTCTTTTTTCAGGCATCCTCACAGATCTTCTGTCAAAGTTTGCCCTGGACTCGGATTCGGCCTTGAAAAAACTTACTTTTTCCCTTCATGAACACATTCCCTTGTTGACTTGGAGCCAAGCTTGGTCTTACGGCGATGGTGAAACACAGCTTTCTAGCAAAGTTTTAGGTCAAAACTGCCATTTTGACCAGATTTTATTTCCACTCACCTCGGCGGAAAACCCAGTTTTATCTAATGAAAAGTAATCTAAACTCATGATGCTCCCGCTGCTATGTTTCAGTGTAGAAATAATGATCAATTACCAGCTTTTTTAAGAGAGTACTTTAAGCACCCACAGGACCAAAGTGCTGTTCACAAAATAAATAAACAGCAGTCACATGCTGTCATGACAAGTCAATATTACAAACTATAAGACCTTAAATAAATAAAACAGCCCTAAATGATAAATAAATGATAATATGAACATTGGCAAAGGACTTTGTTAATAATCTTTGTGAATGTGTTTCAGTTTAAGTTTGTATTCAGGCCACCATAACACGTTCTACTACGTGGTTGTTATCAGATTCTAGCAAAGCCTGGATGTTCTCTGTGGAAGAAAACCTTTCTGTTATAAAGTCCTACATCTTAGTACAGACACATGGATAATCAGGAGATTTATTATTATTATTATTATTATTATTATTATTATTATTATTATTATTATTATTATTATTATTATTATTATTATTATTATTATTTGTAAAGTGATTTTGTTTTGATGCTTTATCACATCTCTGCACACAATGGATTTAACTCAAAGTAGCAAATTTGCAAATGTCATGAAACATTCCACAAGGTAGGTTTAACTTTATGTCTGGAAAATCTAATTAAATATAATTGTTGTAAAAGTTCAGAGAGGAGCAGCTATTAAACTGAAACTGAATCAAAAAGGGCTTCATCATAGTGTGCAACCAGGTTCTAGCATTCGTTATTTTACACATCTAAGAGATTTGTTTGTTTTTTCATTTTGAATTAAGGTTTAAGGTTCATCAAGGTTTAATTTTTACATCACAAAAAGATGGGTGTACACACTGAGAGTTACTAAGACCTACATGAAGGTAAACGAGCTACTTGCACGACATCAAATCTTTTGTTGTAGTTTTAATATACTAAATGTAAATCAATGAAAGTATTGTTGGTGCAGACCGCTGGTTAATGCAGTCTTAATTTTTTTAAACCTTTTTTTTAGTAGCATCTGAATAATGTTTTTTTTAAATCTATGTTTTGGGGAAGAGACCTGATAAGATAAAACATCTCTAATTTCAGGACTTTCACTTCTCAATTGACGTTTTCACAACACGAAAAAGGACCACGGCTTAAAGCAAGTCTGAGGAACTAGAGGTCATTAGAGGTTATTTTTTATATATATACCACATCTATAGGTGAAACTAAAAGGAGAACCATACACATGTGTATATTTTTTTAAAGATCACCAAATTTCATAAGTTTATAAGTTTAAACTTATAAGTTTGATAAGGTTCTCCAAATGCTGTTTTTTGACAGAACTTCCAGATTTGCTAAAGGGTTCCTGTTTTATTGTTTTTAAGAATTTTGTTTCAGCAAAGTAAAATGTAGATAAATTTGAAAAAAAAATGTAATCTCAGCAAATGCATGCATTTAGAATGTGCAAAAATATTGATTTTGTCAAACCTGTTTACCTAAATAAACACTTCATTGAATAAAAAAACTTAATTTAAATTAAATGTTATACGTATACGCCAGATTTTCTTAATTTACCATAAAGACTCTAGCATGAAATAAAAAGTCTAACCCACACTTTTAAAATAAGAGGTTTGTCATTTTTGAGAACACACCTTGTAAAATGATGTTGATCCTCAAGGTTCAATGCCGTGTCTTCACAAGAAAGCTTTTAAAAAAGGATGCTGCAGGTGCTGAAACAGCTGCTGGTAAAGACTACTTTCAACCAAGAAGTAGCTTAATGTCAAAGATATCCGAGCCCAGAGAAAAACTTTTCTGAAAATCAAAAGAAGCTGAAACTAAAACCGCATTCTTACCGCCCCTGCGTCTGTCTAACTGAACTGCTTCACTGATCTTGCAGCTTTTCTTCTCAAACTCTAGCTGCTGCCACCAAATGCCTTATCTGATGGCACCAATCACAAAACAGCATTTTGTGTTATTCTGCATTCAGGGAGGACACCCCTGTTAGTGTGTTCCCAGTGCGCATTTCATTTCTTAAAATAGCTCAGTTTATCATCGATTAAACATGCTGTCTTCTCACAGATACAATATAGAAGAGGCTACAAGATGAATTGTTTGAAAATACATGCAACAAAATAAATTTGACATACGGGGGCAAAGGGTTGCGGCCTCTGCTCAACCTCATTTTCAGTCTTCAAAGGTATTTCCCCACACATGCAAAAAGAGCCTTTTTTTCTCAAACTGCTGTCTTGATTTTCTGTAGATTTATTTTGTGTGTTGAAGTTAGTTTAATATTTTGGAATTCCAATAACATTTGTATTCATACAATATTTCTTTATGTCTCCAGTCTTGACAATCAACTAGTTTAAAGGCTTGAGGGCTTAAAGAAAACATGAAAGATTTATAGAATTGTTGCTTTTGGAACAACCCATGTTATTCTTGAGTTTCCTCATCCTGACCGACAGATAGCGCTGCCCTTTTAACTATACATAGGAAAATGTGTGTTTATGTCAAAGTTTTTTTTTTAATTATGGATTATATTTCTGATTGGCCTGTTGACAAGATGGTCACAGCAGATGTCTGTCGCAACCCAAGTAATCCAAGGTATGTGTAATGAAGTGGAGTAACAGGGAACAAGTACTAAACACAAATGTATTTATTACCCAGTAGCAAGGTTTTGGTTATGAATACAAGCTGTATGAAGGATCTAGATTCTCCTGTGAGGAGAAACTATTTGCTTGTTGGTATGGACCTGGGGTGATGTACGGTGTTGTTCCTTCTCTAAACATGGAGTGTATAGATGTGATCAGAGGAAATTCTCCAAATGTGCTGCAGCACGCTTTGACCTTTAACCTTTTTCATTCTCCAGTTGTGTCTTGTGCCCCAATGATTCGCATGTCTGCAATGAGACGTCTTGTCTGTAATCAATCAAACCACTATTTTAGCAATAATAAAGGGTCTTTGCATTGACCCATGATGAGAACTTACACAAAACGGCAATTGAGCAATCAAACACTGTTTTACAGGCCATCATTTAGGACTGAGTCAGTTATATACTTTCTTTTGATATCTTTTTCATTCTTATTCTGTCATTTGACATTATTACACATGGGCCTATTTGTTTTGTTTTCTTCATATGTGTGGGATATTTGTGTTGTTATCAACATATGGGGTTAAATTCATCTTAATAGCCCCATTAGGAAAATACTAACAGAGAGGAATATCACATTTTCCTGTTTCCACTGTATCTCTTTACATCTCAACAAACAAAGAAAATAAATATATTATTACTGGATCATTCAGACAATGGAAAAAAATGTGTCTTTAAATAGCTGATCCGGAGGAAATACAGCACAAAAATACTGTGAAAATCCAATTTAGGACTTATTTTCTTGCAAATAAGAATGCTATAGATATATTGCACTTTGTCAAGCTTTACATAATTGTTATGTATAACATATCTTCATTCTGATATAACAGAAAAATATAATTAATAAATTTTTGCATCAGATTGAACATTTGGTAACAAAATGTTCAAAGTTTAAAAACAATATGTCTCTTACTGCACTAAATCATGACACGCGTGAGTTATCCCCTGCAGGTCTGGAGCTTGGACTCTTCCTCCACATGAGCAAGAGGTGGTTAAAGTGTTTTAAGCATCTGACTAAAAGCTTCGCTATAGAAGTGTTCTCAACAAATCCACATAGGATGAGATTCCAGGGCAGACTCAGACTTCCCTTCAGAACGGAAGAGAATCAGACGAGGGTCTCGCTGGGGAGGATGGATAGCATCTTACAACTTCATAACTTATCTCTGATTATATTAACACTTTCATGTAATACATTTCTCAGAAATGTCATTAATATCTTCTCCCATATTTTTTTCTATCTATAATGTTTTGTTTCTCTTGCCATTCACTACCTCTAGATGTCCTCAGTAACCTTTACGTTTTCTGCAATTTCCCTGATTCCCCCAAAGCACCTGTTACTCATCAGTCACCCGCAGCCACATCAGCAATCTCTCTGAATGAGTACTACTTGGCTTCCTTTTGTCAAATCCTTAATGTTTGCTTGGCTTTTGTTTCTGCTTCCATTTAAACTTTGTTTTTGATTTGTTTTCTTCTTGGATTTTAATCTTTGGTTTTGAGATTTGTGTTGTTGTTTTTTTTCTTTGGGAAAATATTCTACACCAACCTCTCATTCTTTTGTCAATTACTGCCTCCAACTACTGATCTAATATTTGTGCTCCTCCCTACATGTGTCTCTAATATTTTTTTCTTTTGTTTATATATTTTCTAATATTAAAAATATTTTATTTAGAATATTTACATATGGAAGTGAATATAATTCCATGTGAACCCATGTGTGAACCAAAATACAGCTTGTATTGCAGTTGCTTTATTTTGGGAGTAATAAAATGGGGTTATGAATTGCTTTGTATATTAATTTCCTTCAAAATACTGTACCTCTTTTTCCTTAGAGAAAACTACATGAACTTTGACGTTTTCCCACAAACAACACATGTGGATATGATTAGCTATAGTCATATCCACATGTGTTGTTTGTGTAACATGCATAACATGCAGTGAATGTTAAAAACACATGTCACCCACATTCATCCATCCATCCATTGTTTTTCTGCTTATTTTTATGTGGATGTCACAAACATGTGAAAACCCGTCCCATTCACCAGCGTACTCATTGTAACTCATCACACACATCAACTTCAAGAGTATATTTCTATGAATTTTCTGTTAATTTTGATGATCATGTCTTACATCTAAAGAAAAACCCAAATTGTTGCTAAAACAAATTGTTACTAACTTAGACTAATGCGGTTGGTTAAAAGTTGTCCAGTGGGACAGCCACTGACATCCACAAAACGTCATCGCTATAGAAGCTGGCTTTGCACAGAGTACTGTATCCAAGCATATTGGAAAGTTGAGTGGAAGGAAAAAGTGTGGTCAAAAGATGTGAACTGAAATTGGTGTCAGTGCTTCAAGAGCAATCAGTTGAACTCATTGTGTTAAGCCACTGCTGGACCAGGGATAACATCAATAGTGTTAGGAAGAAAAACATGAACTATTGTTTAGCGATCCAAAGTCTTCTCTTCATATGAAAGTCAATTTGTATTGCAGATGTCAGATTCTGCAGGATCAGTGGACAGCCACATTCCAAGTTGATTGAATTCCAGTGTGAAGTTTCCACAGTAACTTATGATTTGGAGAGCCATGATATCTGCTGCTGTGGGTTTGCCGTGTTTTATCATGTCCAACGTCAGCACAGCTGTCTACCAGGGACTTTTTTTTTGCACCTTAAGGTTCCCTCTACTGAAGCTTAATGGGAATGCTAATTTCATTTACCAGCAAGACATGGCTCTTGCAGACATTGCCATGACTGCCTTGATGAGAGCATCACTGTGCTTGAACAGACAGCAAACTCAGCTGACCAGTGGACCAAGATAAGACACAAGACCCAACAATACAGGTGGGATGAAGGCCACTGTGACATCAACGCAGGTTTCCCAAAAAAAAATATCATAGGTTGATTGTCACCGCACACTGATGCACTAATTCATGCAAAAAGAGTCCGGCGGTGTATTGAGTACATATACTGTACTGTAAATCATCAAAGTTACAAGAAATAATTGCTTCAAATAGACTATTAAAATCTTTGTGAATGGAACGAATGAGTGTTGCTTTTTAGCTACAACTACGCACATTTATTAAGTAGCTTTTCGATGATATTCAAAATTATCGAGATGTTCCATCGCCTGTATGAAAATGCAGGCTCCAGTGCGTCTCCTTCAGGTATACAGCATGACTTGATTAGGTAAACATTAACAAACAAAAAAAGTGGAGCGAAAATAGTGCGCTAAATCCCTAAAGTTATAGTAAGTAATTTGTAGTATATAAGTAATATCAGGATAGCATAAAGTTTTTTCTTTAGAAATAGGAAGTTGTGTCGCATCTTTTAATGAATCTTTAAATCCTCGCCGCTTCTTCTTCACCTGTTGGCGCGCGCCGCCAGCTTGGTGGGCGGGTCCCGGGCGCTCGCGCCAACCCGCTCTGCAGGTTATCCCGGTGAGTCAGTCCTTCGGGCCGCTTTAAGACAAACCGCGCTTCTCATGTTTTCATCTCCCTGCTCTCAGCCCCTGACGGCAGCACCATGAGTAAGTCCGGCACGCTGAAGGGCTTATTCAGGCAAAGATCCGGCGACAAAGAGAAGAAGGAGCTGAGGCGCGCCGCGACCATCCACCAGGATAACCCGAGCACCTTGCAGGGGGACCCGGAGCCCCTCAGCCCCGGGAAGTCGCCCTACGAAGATGGGATACTCCGCTCTCCGAAAGACAAGAGGTCAAAGCGGTTCCTCTCATTAAGGCTCAAGAGGATTAAACGAAAGAAAGAAGATGACGGAGGAGAGGTGTTTGAGGAACTGGACAGCTTCAGCAGCCGAATGTAAGCTGAAAACAGTTTGGCCCTTCGTGATGAAACTAAGTTTCAAGTGTTAAGACTCATTTTTACGTTTATGGGCACAGAAATGAACAAAATCAATAATTATTCGATCAATATGAATATAAACTACAGTTTACAATCAGACGAGATTACATTTTTTTAAACATAATTGTTAAAAGAGATATGCAAAAAGCCATTTTAGCAGTCCTGTCACCATCATTTTATGAACTATGGAATAAACTAGTGATAATAAGGCCTGCAAGCATCTGCTGTTGAGAGGTTGTGGGCTTGGAGCTGGATTATTCTATAAAAAAAGTTAACCACCAGTGGAAATTACCTCATCATCTTCATTAATGGTCTACATGTATATTATTTGAAATAGAACCTGTAAACAACCCCCCCCCCCAAAAAAGAGAAAAAACACCACCCAAAAAACAAGAAAAAGGGGAAAGTCCCTCAGAGGGTCCTGGCAGTCCATGCAGGCCTGTTGGAAGGCGTTCCAAACATTGCAGGAAGTGCTGCAGATAGAACATCTCTCAGAGTGTCTGTTTGTCCCCCGGGCAGTTTGTGGACTCTGAAAGCTTTGGCTCGGTGTTGAACTAGTTTGGTCACGCAACTTGTTGAGTCATCATATTTCTAAAAATTTTGGGGGAGGTTTAGGTGCATGAAGGAACCCGAGGATGCTGTGTCGTTTCCATAATGCATCTTTCGCAGCTTGTGGTCTCGGATAGTAGGTTTTCTTTTTCAGCTTCGCATCGAAGGTTATCCCATGTTGTCCGTGTCTTTTGAAGTTGGTCGTGGATTAGTAATGACTTTGTCCCGCAGGCATGAGTCCTGCAGGCTTGCAGTTATGCACATATCTAAATATGTTAAACATTGAGTTTAAAGAAACCGCTTTCTGGTGACCTGAAGGGTCTGGATGACTACCAGCTATGAAATGTATTCAGGCTGAGACCTTTCAGAGGTGTGTATATGAATAAAATATTTAAAATGCATCATTTTACAGATAGACTGCCAGTGCAGTTAAGGACTAGTGTGATATGATCCATTTTCCTGGTGTTGGTCTGGACTAGGATTAGCAATTTGGATAAACTGAAACTGCTTTTGAGAGACTGGTCAATAAACCATTAGAATCTAATCTTGGCACCACAAGTGATGACATCTGTCCTTTCTGTGTTCACCTGCTGACACAGAAATATAAAGCTGTAAAATCAGATCTGAGCACAGAACCAGACATTTCCACCCATGTTTCCAGTCTGTTATGATCAACTGTTTATGATGCAGCACCAGGATTCAGTAATATCAACACAGACCTATTAGATGTGTCGTCATCATTGAAAGCTCAATCTTAGTGCTGTGAAGTGCGTGAAAACCTGCCGGAAAGAAACAATTAAGTAATTGATAAAACTCATTTTTAGTGATTTTTGACAGAAATGCTTGTTTAGATATGAGCCTGTTCTAATTATTAAAGCATCCAGGTTAGGAGTTTAAAAAGGTTTAATCTCTGCAGTTTTCAAACACTGTGGAAACTTACTTCACTAAAGAGAATAATTGACTATCTGAAATATTTCAGGTGCAACAAAACTAAAACATAACCAAAACAACTTGTGGTGCACTCTACTACCGTAGCATAAGCTTACTCCTAACCAAACCATCCTTTTACAACGTAGAAAGCTACATTATGATTGTCTGTAGTATGAACTAGCCATTTGATTTGCAGCATCATCTGCACTGTTCATTTATTTATTTTTTTAAGTCAGAGCTCAAAAAATGGAATTAAACATTTAATATTTATTTATTTGCATTATGTAGTTTGCAAATAACTCAACCAGCAGATTTCATTTTCTTATCTGTTGAGGAAGTTCCGTGGTCGACATGGTTGCGTTTTGTTTTTCTTGCATGGACAATTAAATTAGTTGTGTTACCAATTTTGATATCAACGTTAGAAGAAATGACATCGACCAGTTGCTTTACTCAGAAGGGATCTGGATCCAGGAACATCTTTTTCAGCCTTGGCAGAGGCGCGCAGTCTTGGGTTGCTCTCGATCAACTGTTTCGACACAAGCAACAACCGCAGATCACTGGAAAGAAAGAAAACCTGCTGTGCAGGATGGGACACATTTCCCTATTCGGTCCAATTCTACGTGACTCAGGCATATGTGTCAGATGATCTGGGTAAACATGACCAACGTAGGTGGCAGGAGTGATAAGAACGACAACACATACAAACAGGTCATATTTAGCCATGGCATTATCTCTAGTCCATTAACAAGAAAAACAAACGACTTAGTCAAAGGGTTGTTTATTTGGGTTGAAAGAACACAGAAGGACATGTTTCTGTTAAGCTGCATGGATGCATGGTTTCAAATTCCCCTCAACCGAGTGAAAAACATTTAGTAAGTGAGGATAAGTAAGAACCCCACATGCCACAAGATATATAGAGATGCACCTCTGACTTGTCAATGATCTAATGACCATAACAGTTTCTTATTTTAATGCACATTAGTGGAAACGTTAATACAGCAGAAAATTACTTGCAATCTAAAAAGGTCTGCACCAGAAAACAGCCTTTCTTGTTCTGTGAGTTTTGCGTTATGGCCGCCCACACATCATGTTAGTCATGCCAGATCAAGGGGGCAGATGAGAAGGGTGGGGCCTTAAACCCTCAACTGACTGTACGCACTAATTCAAATATACAAATACAGATGCGGATGCATTTGTTGGCACCTCTGTTAAAGAATCGCAAGATCTGTAGAACCCTTAAAATAGATTTTTTTTTTTTATTGCAAGTGTAAAATATGACTGATTCTTTCAGACATCATTAGGGGTTCCTGTGATAGACTGGTGACCTGTTCAGGCTGTGAATGGTGTATCCCTGTCTCTCGCCCAGAGGCAGGGTACACTATTCACAGCCATTTATTTTCCTTTTATAAATATGAATCATAAAAGCAGATATATTATAGCATTGTGTTATAGATTCGATATTTTAAAGGCTAAAGATGCAAGCTAATAAATAACAAAAAAAAGCTGCTACTTATTGTAATTTCATACTTTGCATGCAAAAAACATATTTATAGCCAGTTGATGGAGTCACACTGTTGCAAGACAATTACACAACATAGGTGGCAGAGACACAGACTGCGTCATAAGCTTCATGATGACAGATCATGAAGCTAAGAGGGGAGAGGAAAATTGGATATTTTTTAGCTGATACTGTAATCAAAATAGTGAACAATAATCTCACAATCACGACTTCCTAATTTCATGAAACTCAAATTTTTAAGATTGTTCAAAACTCCAGGCTTTAAACTCTTGTAAAGACTCGCCACTTTTTCTAAGAATAAATAAATAAATAAATAAATATGTATTTTTCTATTAAGCGGAACCCAAATTTGCAGCGCTGCGATTCATCGTTAACACACTTTAGACGTGTCACACTGAGAGGCGCCCAAGAGATGATAGATTACTGAACTTTTAGCATTAATGAACGCTTTCGAATAGAACAGGTTTGAAAATAATTGCTGTGTGCTGCGCCTTTGAGCGGCGGCAGACAAACAGATGCTTTTTCAATGGTAAATATTAGCGGCGTATCTTCTGATGTGCATCTCACGCTTTTGACATGCTTTGGTCTTAAGTCAATACTTACTTCACAAGAACAGAAGCATTTGTTCTTTTGTCCTGGCGGCAAGTAAGAAAAAAAAATAAAAATAAAAATATATCTACATCTTTTTTGCCTAGGGCATTACATCCTTCTCAAGAACCTAAGTGCTGAGCTCCAGGAAATTCCGCATTGGTCCCTTCAAGTGCAGCCTTTGTATGTAATAATTGTCGGACAAAGAAAGGAAAAGAAACTCTGCCTAGAAAATGCTACAAGATCTTTAAAACCTGGGCTACAAGAACAAAATAATGTCTCTTTGTCTTTGTACCTCTTGAAAAGATAACCGATTTCTCCGTTCTAGCAGAGTATCTTTTGGCCATGAGGCTTTCAGATCAAAAACTGGATTTGGTAAATATGCAAATTCAACATCAAGAGACAGGGCACTAGGAGTATGGCTGCACAATGTTATTAAAACAGACATTGCAATATTATTTTTGAAAGTTACAATAACGATATTAATTACATTTAACACACATTTTCATTTTTTTTTATCATCACAATATCGGCTCTCTTCCTGATCTTGGCCGCTAACATCTATGTCAGTGGCAAATATGATGTGAGGAGAAATCCCACACACCCAGGCCCAATAAATAATTAGAAATCAGAGTTTGTTATGCATTGCAGCCAACCATTTAAGATGCTAATCGCAATTGGGATATTGCTTAGATTGACGTAGAATGCATTTAACTTAAAAAGGTCTGACAACACTTTTAGTTTTATATTGATGTTTTTATGCAAGTGAATGGGCATTGTTGCGGTTATGCAAAATGAAAAGCTTGAGGCAGAATTTTAATAGAAACTCAAAATAGTCATACCTATGGCAGATTTACATTTAAAGTTATTGCCATTTCCCCAAGATGTTAGTTATTGATAGATGATGAGTCTAATTTACAAATTTTAAAGCTCCAAGCCTTTGAGGTTGGAAGCCCTCCTTGCCATCACCCTAATCGCTTGTCAGGACACTGGCCTGGCTGCTCCAAAACACTAATATTACTTCCAGAGGTGCACTGGTGGCTAAGGGGTAGCGCACAGTCCATGTAGGTAGGCTTTAAAGGCCATGACAACAAATAACATGTTTCTGAGGTTTTGGGGGTATAATATGATCCGTTGTGCAATGATGAAGCTGTGTGAATGGCAAAAGTGAATACCTAAGGACCTGCTCAGCTTTGTTGCTTTGCTCAAAAACGGTTAGATCAACTTTACTTCTACGTAAGTTGTCTTTCTACGTAATTCATATTCTCCACACACCATCAAGCAAACAGCCTTCCCCCTCTCCACCACCAACACGGAAGGTGGCCAAACACAACGTTGTCATTACCTGTGAGTTTATTTCATTACTAATTGCTGTCAAATGTAAGGAAGGTGTGTTTGTAACTGAAAGACCTGGTTGACTAACTGAAGCTAAATCAGTTAGTCAACCAGACTAACTGAGACTACGAGCTTCAGAGCGGTGAAGAGCTGGCAGACAGCTGCATAACGTTTCTGTGTTACGCTTGTACTGGCAAATGTGGTTGTAGCCAATCGGAGTGAATTTAACTTGGTAGAGCTGCATATCGTTACGACAGCCAATCCTTTTACTGAGGAGGGACATCTGGCCTGACAAAACAACAAGCTGACGTTGATATTTCTTTCATGAGATTCTTTGGAGAATTTACATATTCAGCAATATCAACTACATGAAAGGGTTTATACAGTGATGTAATGGCATAATTCCTCGACGGGGCTGGCCCAGGTTCAGCTGGATGTTTTTCCTCTCTCTCACCCCCCCTTTCCTGTCAGCCTACTTTTATAAATGGGCCACTAGGTGCCACAAAAAAAAAATCCCCATTTTAGTTATACAAAAAGATTGAACCCAAATCTGCCAGGAGTGAGAATAGTTTTGGGCCTGTCAGTAAAAGCCCAAAAGATAAAGATGTGGTTACTCTGTTATGTCAATGGGCTTTTTTAGTCTGCAGAAAGTTTGCTAGCTTTTGCAAACATACTTGTGCAGTAGGTTATGGGAATAGCACGTTCTGTTCAGACTTCCTGATAAAACCGAAGGTTTGGCACTGGTTCAGTGTTTGTGCAGGCCATCATTCAGAGCTGAATATTGAAGGCGTCCTAAAGATGGGAATGCTTTTCGTAAGAAATCTTGCACAGTACTCCGAAACGAGCTAACCCTGCAGATCAGGCAAGGCAGTTATGCTCCTCTGTTATGTTGCAGTTTTTTTTTTTTTTAGATGAGGGTGTGGAGGTTTAATGTTTGGATAACACTGGCTGAGCCTTTCCTGCAAACACAGACATCTCCTGTGGTCTATAAATTAATTAATTGATAAAATTCCTTTTGTACTGCTCTAACATGTTGTGTTTAAAATAGTTACTGACAGGCACATATAAATCTGCTCAACTAAGCACATGGAGATAATCTTATTGTTTAAAAAAATATATTGAGCTGAAATCTGTTCTTTCTGACAGTCTGAGTCAAATGAGGAAGATTTTATGAAAGATCCACTGTAATCTTCTTCTTGAACTCTAGTCAGGGCTTTTAATACTTCTGAGGTTAGTTTAATCCATGAATTCAAATGAATGACTATTTCACTTTGGGTCTCTAAAAACTGTGTTTAATGCAGTGATGAATCACTGAGTTGTCATTCAGAGCTGACAAACTACCTGCAAACGAACTCAAGCGGAAAAACTTGCCCAGTGAGCTTCCTGATTGCCATAAAAATGTAGATGCTTCTTCAGTGGAAGACAGCTGCTCAGTTGCACAAATTAAATGTTTCTGTTAAACATACAGTATGAAGCGTGTCTTGCTTTATCCAGTTATATAGCCCCTTCTGATCTGTTTGGGGTCAATGTTATCTTCGAACAAACTGCTGTGATGCAATCATCTAACAGCTGATTTGAGGTAAAGTTGTATAGTTGAGCAGTAGTTCTCCATTTGTCTTAATCTTTCTGCGCTACCACGATTAGTGGAACATGCGACAGCATGATTCTACCACCTCCGTGCTTGACGGTTGGTACAGTGTTCCTAGATTTGAAAGCGTTACCTTGCTTCTCGTTATCATGGCCTGGTTAAGTGTTTGTCTCAGGTGTTTGACCTGTTTATGTGTCAAGCTCAAAAAAATAAGTCATATCTGAAACTGTCACACAGTGACCCAAAACATTTTGGTTAATCAATTCAATTCAATTTAAATTATATAGCGCCAATTCACAATACATGTGATCTCAAGGCACTTGACAAAGTCAAATTCAATCAAACCATACAGATTGGTCAAAAAGTTTCCTATCTAAGGGAACCCAGTAAATTGCATTGAGTCTTGACAAGCAGCATCCACTCCTCATGAAAGAGCGTAGAGTTACAGTGGACAGTCGTCTGGACTGCCCCCCCCCCCCCCCGCCCCCAATAATGTCAAAGCTAAGACAACAACACACCAGGTGTACCTACTATAATAAGAAAAAAGCCAGAGAACAAAAAGTTAAAAGTTGAAATAACAAGCAATGCAAATTGGAGAACAGTAGGAGAACTCTGCAGAGTGAAGAACAATAGACCCTGATGTCCTCCAGCAGCCTAAGCTTATAGCAGCAAAACTACAGAGGTAGCCCAGAGTAACCTAAGCCACTCTAACTATAAGCTTTGTCAAAAAGGAAAGTTTTAAGCCTAGTCTTAAATGTAGACAGTGCCTGCCTCATGGACCAAAACTGGGAGTTGGTTCTACGTAATATCATGTTTTCTATATAGCGATAATAATATCATATTTATGTATTTTCCTGATGTTGTGCAGCCCTATTTTGAAAGTGTCCTGTAAGTAGAGAAAATCCTAAATCAATTCAAACTTTGGCACAACACTTTTAAAATCATTGAAGTTGTACCTATTCGATCATCACATGCCAAAAAAAAGAACAGTTAATATATGCAGCTCAATAAAGGTCCCAAATTCATATAATATGCATTCCAATGATGAGTGTATGTGTACAAGAACTAATGGGCAAAAAAACTTGGCAGGACGCAGAAAATGATTGGGTGAAAAACTTGACGTCAACTTCAAAAATCATTCATCAGAAAAGATTCTTCTAAACCCAAACATTGCCTGATTCGAGAGGAAAATAATAACAGTTAACAGGACATTTGTAAAGAATTGAAAGGATTAAATATAGAAAGGGACTAATTACTAACATTAAATGAGGCAGTTCCAGTGAAAGCATTTGATGCCACCGTTCAGGTTTTGGTAGTTGTCTTTAAACTGTGCCGAGTGCTAAACAGCAGGCTGTCAGATCAGAAAATAGCTGCGCCTCAGATCACATTTTCCAAAGGCTTTCTCGTCGTCGTCTCGTGCATGCCATCACAGTAAAAAGTTTTTGACAGGTGCCCAAACCGATGCATATAAATATTTTCTGTTGAAACTGTTTTTTTTTTCCTATTGTTTTTATGTAAGGTACAATTACATAAGAAATGAGCCAACGCAGCGCCGTTGAGTGGCCGAAAAAACAACAACATAACTGCAAATATCAGAACCATAAAGACAGACAGGAAGGATTGATTTAAAAGGCTCAGACCACGTTTGAATGTTTGTGTGCGCAGCATGACCTCCGAACCTTTTGACTGTTAGACCTGAGCTTTTGTTCAGTGCTGTACGTACACACCTGTTCACACCTACTTCTTCAAATTCAAACAGAAATACTTTGGGTTTCCATCGAATCGGACTGTGTGCGTAGGGTCATATTACACAGTTCAATTAGTTCACAGACCAAAAGACAAAAGCTTTCTTTCAGCATTGAACATGTTCTGTGTGTTTGAATCAATATTGAATCAGGAGAAGACAAAATATCCAGTCTAGAAAATGAATGTTGTACAACTTTACCCGGAGAGCTGTTTCAGGCGGACATGTTGTTTGTCAGCACCCTGTTGCTTTAAGGACGACCTCTTTGTTGGGATTGGTGAAAAAGGTGAAGACAGCTGCTCTTTTACGGGATTATGCAAACATTCTCAGCTGCGGTGTAAGGACGTTTTTAGTTACTGGTTGTTCTGTTGAACAAATTTAGATGGTTACTGTATAATGTATCGCAACAATACTTAGAAATTCAAGTAATTGATCCCCAGTGAGTTTGCTAGAGCTGCCTGAGGCTTTCAGAAAGAATATTGTAGCAGTTTATGAGACTGGTGAAAGATTTAAGGGATCTCGTTCGGATGACTATCACAACAGAGTACGTGTTTGGCATAAAGGAAGTGGGGCATTTCAAAAACATAACGTTGTAGCACTTGCGAACAGGGTTGCTATTCTTCTACTATTTTTCAAGTAGAGAAAAGTTTGGAAAAAGAATAGTAAGTGTGGAAGAGTTGTTCATTTTCCAGACTTCTTCTTGGGTTTTTTTAAAGGAAAAAACAAGTAATGATTAATAACTAACAATGCTTAATAAATGCAATTGTTAGCCAAAGGCTACGTTCACACAACAGGCAAATACGTCCCAAAGATATTTTTGCCCATATGCAACCTATATCCGTCTTTTTCATAGAGGTGTGAATGACCCCAATTATTTTCTTTTCGCCCAAAAAATGTGTTTAAAAAATACAAATTCTGCCACTTCCATACGTGGTACTAAATCGGACATATATTGGATACTTTTCAAAGCATCTGTAGTCTGAAGGGTCATGTTGCATTTCATCCGGCCCTCACTACACATCCACACAGACTTCTCTACAGCAGTAGCAGTCGCTGTTCCACAGCAGACTATTGTTAACCACGGTTTTCTTCTTACCTTTCTTCTTCTTGTAATGACGTGGTCTTAATATTGTCGACTGCCATTGCTCAACAACTGCATACTAACACAGAGACGGCATTTTTAAAGCAACGTAAATACCGACATGGGAAAAATGACGTCGATTATTTTGAGAAATTCCGGTGTCTGTAAATTTTCGGTTCATCACCCAGGCTTACCGATATGCCTTTTTTTTAAAAACACTTCTAGTAACAATTATATCTGCAATTACTTCCGCAAACACTGTGCTGTTATGTGATATCTTCTTCTGTCATCGGTGCATGCGGGTCGCTTAGAGATCTTCAACTGTTCGGACAGAAGTCTGATGCTGGTCCCATTTAATTAGTAGCATGCACAACCACAAAACAAAACACATTCCCATGAATGTAACCCAAAGGGGGTTACACTAGCTTTTAAGGGGTAGGTGCTCTACCCTATTCCCCAACTTGAAAAAAAAAATGGTTTTCATTTTATATTTTGCTTACTGAGTAAAACAAGCCTTGTTGTTGGTGTTTACCTGTGATTAAATTACTTTGGTTGTCAGAGGAAAAATAAAAAAACAGCTGAATATTTAAAGCAACATCCTATTTTCTTTTTATCACATGATTGTACATAGACTGTAGCGAGGCGCCGGCCAATTGGCCAGAAACCAGAAATTAGAAAGTCGTTCCCCATTTGCTCCGGCGGGTGATTGGCTGATCCAACATAGAAAAGTTTTGTTTTCTATTCATTACATGCATCAAAACAAAGAACTCCCAGCATTCTAATCTCTAAAACACATCCACCATCAGCACTTTGATTCATGGTTCTGTGTTTAGTAAAAATATAGCTGAACGCCTTTTTTTTTCTCTTCTATGTGATATAGCTCAAATTGTAGTCGGCAGATCAGGCCTTGGTGAAAATCTTATTGGTGTGTCTGCAATACACAGTTGTTGTTTTTTATAACTAAGGAGGAATTTTACATCACCAGAAAAACAATAGAAACTGTTATACATTGCTATAAATCCCACATAACACCTTTTACCCAGAGAGATTGGAATGTACATAAATCTGTGAGCCATTCCCAAATTCTCACGCTTCAACAGATCGACCGTTCCCTAAAGCAGCTCCAGCTAATCCACAGCCTGACTCCTTGTCTTTTTTGGCAGGAAACCAGCACATTTTTGAAAACTGTCCTGCACATCAGCCCGTTGGAGTTTCTTGAACAGGAGAAAAACCCTCCAGCACCGGACATATTACCTCATCTTTTAAGAAGTCTCATGACTTTATAAAACGTTTCTATTTTCTGAGGAATATAAGCAGATGGCCACAAGTACAGACGCTTTAAGAAGAGTCTGTGGAGAGTATTGAAAATTCCTCAGTTATTACTGACTCACAGCATAAGTTCAGATGGACAAAGTGAATGAGGAAGGCATCGCCTGCAGAATGAGCAGAGAGAGAAAACAAATCACCTGAAATCTTGCTTGTCGCTTTAGGGATGAGCCAAAGGTTGTGAAATGCTCTTAAGTGAGATGGTTTGTTTTCCAAACCCTTAAACAGCATTGTATGTAAGAAATTCCATCTGGAAAAATTGCCTCTTGTAAAATTGCATGTGCTCCTTTCACAGTGTTCAGTCTTGCATAATATTCTCTAAGGCTTGCCTTGCTGTGATATAAATGACTCCCTGTTTTTTTTTTTTTATTTGACTCTCCCAATTGTTCCATTTTTAATGTTGGCTCTGGCCTAATAAACCAAAAGTTTCTTCTTTCTCCTCCTCTCACAGTTATTGATTGATGCATATTGATAAGATTAAAGCCAGGGTTGGCGATTTTTCCGGGAGTTTCCCCAAGTCCCTTTTTGAATAACTGCACATGCGTAAGACCGTCTAAACTGCTCTTCTGCTTCTTAGGGGGATCGCGTGACATAAATCTCCCAAATCCACTCTGGTCTTATTTATTTCTAGTGAGGCCTTCCTCTTTTCATAAACTTTTACACGGTTTGCTTCTTGCGACTATCAGCCATGTTCAAAGTATACAGCGAGAGCAGAGGAGCTACAATGAAAGGCTAACACAGAAGCTAACCACCAAGCTAACCGGATATATAAACACTAGAAATGTGCGTGCGCAGCCAGCAAGCGGCAACTAGCAAGGAAAGTGCAGGTACACTGGTGTTGTGTGACGGGAGTGTGTCAGAATGATTGGCATGTGGGACAACCGAGGCAATACCCCCCGAACTCTAATCAGAGTTTTTACAAGCCTGCAGCCACAGACATCATATACGTAGACGCGTCATAGGGTGCAGGTTCGCACGTCAACGTCACCGCCATATTGTATGTGGCAGAAAAAAGTTGAGTTCTGTTATTGTGAACGTGAATCAGAGAAGATGCCTCATTTCTTTGCTGCATGGAAATGTATTCTGGCTGATTTCACTACTTGTATCTGCCTTCTATTAACTAAGGCTTCACCATGTTGCAAAACTGGACACACTAAAGCTGCAGAGAGGCAACACAGGCTATATATATATATATATTTATATATATATATATATATATATATATATATATATATATATATATATATATATATATGTGTGTGTGTGTGTATATATATGTATATATATATATATATATATATATATATATATATATATATATATATATATATATATATATATATATACATTTGTGTGTGTATGTGATATGGTCTTCATTAATTCATAAAACCGTGTCACATGTGAACCTTTAGGAACAGACTTTTTGGGGGAGTATTAAAGAGGTAAAATTAATAATATGAGGGAAAAAAAGTCCTAGGTCAATAAAGTAAAACAAAACAAACAAATACAAAAGTGATAATGTTATGAGAAAAACGTCATATTATGAGAATTAAGAGGGAACATTTCCAGAATAGTCACAGTTTGCAGAATTATTTCACTCCTGGAGTAATAGGGCCAGGTTAGATTTTTTTCAAATATTTTTATTCTTTAGGAGAATAAATTCAGGAGAATGAAGCTAAAGGGATACGAAAATAAACTTGTAATATTACAAAAACAAAAATACTACGAATACAAAGTATATTCAGAGATTAAAGTCCCTCTGATACTGTTTAAGTGACTGAGTAACTGCAGATTTGCGACATTTAAGATGGCGGACGCTCTGACGCATCGCAGCCTAGGCAGAACCCGCCCAATGACGCGTCTACGTATATAATGTCTATGCCTGCAGCTCTTACAGAGATTTTTTTAAACCTCCTTTTTCTGCATGCATAATGTTTTGACTACTGTCACCCAGTATAACAAAACTTGTTTCTGGGCAGGATTACCAATCATCTTTGAGTGCTGATATTTTCCATATTTGTCACATTAGGACATGTACTTCTCCTCTCTAGGATGTAAACAAAACACAAAAAGGTTTACAGTCATTTTACATGGTTGCCTTTTTTATTTATAGCATCTGGAGTAAAAAGATATGAGGAAGGTGTTGACTGATAAAATACTTATTTGTCATATTTTTGAAAGAGGATCTTGATCTGAGTTTCTGTTTATTCCTTCTGACACAAGTTGCTCCTGAACTCAAAGAATTTAAGCTCACTTCAGGCCCTTTATGCTACTCTTCATTTGTCTCCCTTTATTCAACGTGTGGATCTTTGAGTCTTGTTGATGTGTGAAACCCCTCAGCATCTTTCCTCCCTTCATTCTTTAATCATAACAATTATTCAGATATAAATTAATAAATTAATTTACTTAGGTGTTTGGTCAAATAATATTTTACCCAAATTCTTCCCAGATTCTTGGTAATTGTATGTTGTGGAAATGTGAGAAGGACCTTTGGTTTATATTTGGTCAGCAGTGGCTTTTGGCCTTGGAACTCTCCCAGAGATACCATTTTTGTCCAGTCTCTTTCTTTTAAACATTGATCTTAACAGAAACAAGTTTCTTTTTTTATCCAATGTGAGTTGTTAATGCGGTTTTGAGTAGTTTTGGTCAGCCACTTCTGTGAATGTTCACCACGGTTCCAAGTTCTCTCCATTTGTAATTAATGCCTCTTACTGTGTTTCACTGGAGTCTCAAAGCCTTAGAAAGTGCTCTATAACACTTTCCATACTGATAGATGTCAATGACTTTGTTTCTCATTTGGTCTTTTAACGTCTTTAGAATGTGTTGCTAGTTGAGATCTTTTAGCCTACTTTATGGTTTCAGTTAGGTTCTGCTTAAGGGATTTCTTATATTGAATGATCTTACAGTAATTAGACCTGAGTGTGTCCTCTTAAAGTGTTTTCCAAATCATATTTTTATTAGTGCTGTTGTTGTGGATCTTAGGAAGTCCTGGCTGTCATTCAGCCTAACAAGTCAAGAGTTGGATAGTTGAAAGAAATGACTCAATAAATAGAAACAAATTAATCTCTATGTAATGATGTCTTTACTGGAATACCTTCGCCTCATACTTCCTTACTTACACTTTTAATTTCTTAATATCCAAATTTTCCAGATTCCCTAAGTGGACAAATCAATAGGCTACAACTAGTGAATACGTTGGTACACTATTCGATAATCCTAAAATCTATCATACATGCTATGTAATAGTAACTTTCCTTTTTACTCAAAGGCCTCTGCTTGAATCTACAAGAATACCTGAGCTTCCCCTTTCTGCATCATAACTGTGCATCCTCTCAAGCTCTCAACATCTTTAGTCAGTTCAGTAATTTCTTTTTCCTTGGATCAGAATCGCTGTCCAGGACATTCTTTCATTAAAAAATACAATCCCGTTGTTCTTAAATACTTTAGCCTAGAGATGACCTGTCCACATATCTAAAGCACCAAGTTAAAGGCTTTTGTTTTTTCCTTATGGTGGCTGTCTCCAGCAGGTATGTAATAAGAGAATAATCTAAAACTTAGTTTTTCCTGCAATAGCGTGCCAGTTGAAGATCCACATCTTTTGTTTTCTTTTTCAATACTTATTGCAACATATCAGCAAAGTTAAAACAGGGGTTGATATCCCCTTTAGAGTTTGTTACAAACGCCTCCATAAAGACCCTCGCAGCTGCCGAGCTGTTCCATCTGTGGTGTGTATTTTCACAGGTCCTCATTGTTACATGTTTTTACCACATCTGCACTCCAGTTAATGCACGGTGACTATGGACTCTGCATTGGCTTGTTGTGTGAGTCTGAATTTAAAGAAGCATTAAGTCTAAGACTTTGCCCTGGGGATTATTTGTAATTCCCAGGGCAATGAATTGCCACTCAATGATTTGTTTCAGACCGGGATTAATCAGCTCTTTTGTGAAGTATTTGAAATAACTGGACATTTTTTTGGAGGTCAGTTGTAGAGGTAATGGCAAATGTTGCATAAGGTTACTGTAAAAACATTTGGTTGCAACAATGAAATTAAGATGTATTTGTTGTCAATAAAGCTTTTTTGTAGCTATGCATCAGACAGGCATTTTTGGCCCAAAACACTTGTTGTGATTTGAAGTCTGGCCTTCCAATTCGGATTTGGACAGATTCAGATTATTATTTTTCTATGGACAATAACACATAAAATGAATGGCTGCAGATTCTGTGAGATTTTTGAATCCAAAGTTAAGATTCAAGTTTATCCCTGGTTTTTAAATCATACATGTTGGCTTTATCTCTATCTGTTTTTATGAAACTCAAATAATATCACTTTGCATGCTATTTCTTAATGCACCAAAAACTGGTGAATATCCTTAGTTTTGATCATTAAATGTAGTAGATCACCTATCATTGTCAGTCAAAGGAAAACTGGCCACTTGTGGTCCATTTCTTTTTGGAACATTTCTATTTTGTGGACTATTTTCATAATATGTTGTTTTATATTTGTAACTCCTTGGACATATTCTTGGGAAAAACATGTTTGAGGCCAAAAACGGAATTGCAAAAATATATGCACAATAAACTGTAAGGGCTCACTACTTTTTCAAAAAGGTGTTAAATGTATTCCTGGTTGGTTAAAAGACTAACTTTGCTGAAACGTTTAGATTTCTAGGATGTTCGATTGAATGTTTTTGTTTTTAAATACAGCAAAAGGTTTGATATTCTAATGAACGACTCCAGCTCTTTACCCCGTATATTTCTGAGCATGAGTGCTTATTCTCTGTGACAGGGTTCCTACACAGCCTGGAAAAATATAAAAGTGGATGGAACTTGATTGAAGTGTTTTCTAGGCCTAGAAAAATATGAATATCCTTTTGTCTAAAGGTTGTGCACTTCCTTCCTCGCCTTCTTCCTCGTGTCTGTGTTTCCTTTTTTAGGCTTTGCTTCTGTCCTTTCTTCCTCACTTTTCTTATTTCCTTCGCTGGTTGTTCATCCTTTTTCAGTTTATTCATTGTTCCTTTTTATGCCTTTTGCCCTCCCTTCTTAAAAGTCAGCCATCTAAGATTTGTGGTTAACTGTTTTCTTATCCACACGGCGAGAAGTTGAAAACCCGTTTTAAAAGTCAAAGGAGACAGTGCCTTTTATTTCAGTTCACTTGCCGCCAGCTGATAAAACAAGTCGAACAACATCGCGTCCCGCTCTGACTACGTCGCTTAACTGCATCAAAACAGTTCTGAAAGTCATTTAAAGCATTCAAGGCTTTCAAAGCTTTAAAATGTGAAAATGAAAATGTCTGGAAACAGCAAGTGTGACCGATGAGTGAGGTAACTTCTATAAACTTTATTACACAAGACATGTGACGGGGATAACTATCGTGACTGACGAGTGAGCTGCAGAAAGTTGACCAGTCTCCCTCAACTGGATTTTGTCATCACCTTCTTCTACATTCTCCCAGCTGAGGCAAAAAAAAATAAAAAATCTGTAAATACTTGATACTTTGATATAGCTTTCAAACGTCACAAGGATCTGCGATTGAGTGAAAAGAATGCAGTTTTTCAACAACAAATGCAAATCTTTTGCCTGATTGGTTTACAGATGCTACATTCTAGAGAGCAAATGTCTGCAAAGAAACATCACTTAATCCTTCACTACTAAATCTTTTGGGAGTATAACACCTCTTTAATGCCCCCTGTTTAGCATATGCAAGATTTTGTGAAGCGTAACTTAATTCATAATTTTTTTTCTCTCTTTTTAAAGCTACATATGAGCTACAGGTTTAAGCCTGGATCATCACGTTTCACCTCTTTAGCATTTCATACATTTTCAGTTTTGGTTGTTTTATATCTGTCCTTTTCAGGTGATATTAAAGGATCAGTTAACCTTGAATCTGTACCAAACGAGAATCAGTTTCTATTTAAGGTTTGAGTAATGTCCCCCTAAACTACTCTTAATCTACTGATCCCAATAAAATGTGCACCAGCCAGAGGGTTTTAAATTGTTTAGGGGTCATAAGTTGTAATGTTTTATAATTGGTCCAAAAAGGTGATGGGAGCTGATCTACATAAATCATCAAAATACTTACCCAACAAGAGGAATAAACTGTTAAACAGTGGTTAAATACTAGTTAGTGGGTGTGAAATGGCATACGAATTCTGCAAAGTTGTGGTCCAAATTAGAAAAGGTGAGAAGTTGACCCAGAGCCATCAGAGCTCTTGTACAATGCTATATTTTTATGATAAATTATTTTCGACGACTGCAGAAGTTTACTGTACTTTTTTTTTTTTTTTTGCGTATCAAAGCGGCTTTTCTGGCTAATAATTGCCTAACATCTCAACGTCAACACAAAGAGGAGTTAGTTGTAACAAACTGATAATTGTTCTCGCCTGTAATCAGTAGCTACATAACAATACATGCATTCCAGAATATTTAATGAGTTAGCTGGAAACGCTCAAGCGATGTGACCAGTTGTCAGCACTTCCTGTTTATGAAACTGTGCCAGCTTTTCACTGGCTTCGACGGCTCTCGACAAGTGACACATAGGCCTGTCACGATAATCAATAAATCAATTAATCGCACGATAAATAAAAACTATCTGCGTCATTTAATTTATCGTCTATATCGTCTCTGCCTGTGTTTTTCTGTTTCTATTGATGACGCTGGATGAAAAGCCTTAACTCCGGTGCTATCCACTGACCCCTCCCCTTCCTAATTTTTTTTAGGAAGGGAAAAATGAGGAGGGAGGAGGAGTGGACTATCGCATCAGGTAGTCAGCGCACATCATTTTGTCCTTCTGCAGCTTTAGAGCCCCGTGAGGATTTAGAGGAGTTAGCGAGGTAAAAAAAAAGCACATCTTATGTTGGCGGGAAAGCTCGAAATATAACTGGTTTCAAAGCCGAACGCAACAGCCGCAGTGTGGGAGTATTTCGGATTCAAATCAAATGACTGAGGCGAACCGCTAAACCTATGCGAGCCAGTATGTCGCATTTGTCATAAAACAGTAGCAGCTAAAAGCAGCAATACAACAAACCTACACATGCACCTAAAGCACAACCACCCAGCAAAATTTCTCCAGCTGGGGACAAAAAGTACAAGCGGTGGCCCGTCGGCGTCTTCAGATTCGCGACAGTCCATCACTGAAGCAATTAAGCAACAGGCAGCATACAAAAAGGACGGTGCAAAGTGGCGTGCGCTCACAGACAGCGTAGTTCATTTAATTGCTAAAGAGACGCTCCCATTTAATATTGTAGAAAAGCCGGCATTTCGAAAAATGTTGCAGACATTTGATACAGTATGAACTCCCTAGGAAAACATACATACAAGTGGCAATTCCACAAATGTACAGCAGTATTAAAGAGGACATACTGAAGGAGATACAAAACATTTCATTTTACTCTGCTACGTCGGATATGTGGTCAAGTTGAAATATGACACCCCCTTATATGAGCTTGACCATTCACTATATAGCTGCAGACTGGACAGTTCAGACACATGCTACATATCCAAAAAGAGAACAGGCTGATGCAGAACTGACAAAGTTCCTTCAAGAAGATGCTATTGATGCCTCTTGTGATCCCTTGATGTGGTGGTGTGACAATCAAAGAATCCTTTGATGGCAAACTTGGCCAAAAAATACATGTGTATTTGTGCAACAAGCACCAGTTCAGAGAGAATGTTTGGTACAGCTGGACACATTGCTACTCCTGCTCGGAATCTGTCTGACTAAAGTAGTTACAGATCTGCTTAAAGATTGTTGAGGCATCTAGTCTTATTTAAGAATCTGCTTTTGTTACTTTGCATTTTTTTTTATAAAATGGCAGTTTTGCCTATCTTTTTTTAAAATCTAATGATATACAGACTTCATTATCTGTACTCTTTTGGTTGAATGTAGTTTTTATTTCCACCATGGTTTTATCTTGTGTTAAGTTTTTATTCAAGTGTATTTTTAGTTAACAGAGACTGAGAGTCCATTTGATTTTTATTTCTCGTTTTATTTTGTTAACCAGTTCCAGTGTAAAGTGTGTTTATCTTTGGCAGGAAATCACAGACATTATTAAGTAATTTCCATTAAATCAGTGCAAAAAGGTCTTCAAACAATATTACCGTTTATCGCAATAATTTTTGAGACAATTAATCATTCAGAAAAATTTGTTATCGTGACAGGCCTAGTGACACAGACATCTGTACAACATCAGTTCTTGCACCAATCAGAGTTTTGTGGCCGATTTCTGATGTCCGGTATTTGTAAAGTTTTACCTGTCGATAAACTTTTTCTCCTTTAGTACTATCATAATTAACATTCAATATATTCTTACTTTGCACATCCTAGTATGAGTGGTTATTGACTATTATTTATGTCATAACGTGTGTAAAAGAACAGTCACTGTAAAACTACTACTTAGGAAAAACAAAGAAATATATTTTGCAACATGGCATTGAAACTTTTCCCAACATCTTATATGGGCGATTAGCATGATTAGTGCGATTAAACTGTAAAATGTCTTCACATGACAATCCAGACCCTAACCTAAGCTGAAAGAATAAAAAAAAACAGCTTTCTTATTCATAAGGTCTTTTGTCTTATGATGAATGGATTGTCACTGGTGGATGTATTGAGTCTTGCATGTTTATTTAGTAGCTTTAATCACAATTGGGCAGATTATCAGCTTGAATGTGTCACTTTTAACATAAATTGTGTGTTTTTGTTTGCACTTGTGTTGCATTTATGTTTGCTCCTCCCCTCGTCAGTCGGTGTTTGCATCTTGCATACCCAAGTAGTTTTGCACATGGATTTCTAGATGTTCAGACCGTTTTATAATACATTTGTGTGAGGTATGACTTAATAACTTGCTTGATTGAATTGGAGCAAAAGACAGAAAAGTCGAAGATGCCGTCAAAGGGTTCCTATCGGTGCTTCCAAAGTCAGCATGTCGACTTTACGAGTTTCTTTGTTCCAGCGGTGTTGTGCAAACAGCCTCTCCTCCCCGGGGGGGGATTGTGAACATGACATACAGCATACCGCCACTGCACCTGACATTCAGCAGGATGCAGAGCAGACAGTTGTCTCCATGCAGATCACCCCAGGAAAAGCACTTGAAACTTGAGCAGCTAAATGCTTGAAAGCTTTTGCAAACATCTTGGCTTGGTTTGCACTGCTCTCCCGGGCCGCTGTTATTGGTACAGATGGGAGCAAAACAGCTGCAGCCTACTGGTTGCTGGAGAACCGCCCTCTTTTTGGCAACCGGCACCCTGCAGCAGTCCACACGGCCACTCCCTTCTGCACCGCCAGACACTCTTACTTGTGGCAGCTGTTTTCAATTCGCGGTAGAAATCCTTGTAAGGATTAATGTTTAACCTCCATCTGCATGTCCATGTTGCATCAACACTTTTGCTTTTGTCTGGGAAATAAATAGAAAGAAGGCATACCCTCTGCAGAGAGCCTGAGTCTCCTTTTTGCTGCACTTCATCCCAGTGCCAAAAAGTGAGCAATTTGATCTTGGAGCGAGCCTTAATAACACGCAGGAGTCCAGCATTGTTTAGTCTCAGCCTGGATCTTATTATGTGCAGCAGCAAGTGTGGTGTGGGTTCTTATGGTTCCTTGATTAGAACATTATAACTTCTATCAACGGCTCCTAGTGACTCATTAAGCCCTTCATCTAGCAAAGAGAGTCTGAGTCACGGGTTGAATGCCTTCCATCCCTTGTTTGAGTTTATACAGTGGCTGCAGTAGGCTTTACTGGAATCAGTTTGCCTAATTTCACATATTTGTATCCAAAGAAATGAAGGCTGAACCTTTCATCTGCATCAACTTGTTTTGTGATCTCTGAGAAACCGCTGCTGGAGATCTGAGTGGATCGTGTTTGTTCTGTGAAATGCAAAAGGGGGGAGGGGAGGAGTGTGTGTGTGTGTGTGTGTGTGTGTGTGTGGGGGGGGGGGGGGGTCAGATTTGAAACAATTTGAGGTCATGTTGGTTTGTTATCTGTTCTGGTCTCCTCCTTCTTCAGATGGTTGGTGTGTGTGTGTGTGTGTGTGTGTGGGGGGGGGGGGGGGGGGGGGGGTAATGCAGCTTTGTCCACAGATGCACAGAAAGCAGTCCATTCAGAGAGCAGACGACTATACCTGTCAGAATTCCTGCTGCATAAACAAAGCTATAATACCAACATTAAATTGTTATTTTCTCTAAAGCTTCCAATCAGTTTACAGTAACACAATGTCAGCTATGAGGACTTCAGCACAGACATGTGGTAGATGCACATATAACGTTCTGTGTTTTAATTTATATGCACGTTCACCCTCTTGGAGACATTTTTAATCAGTGTCCCGTGTTTATTTGAAAGTATTGTCTCCGAATTTAGCAACTTTTCAAACCTATTTGGGAATTTGGGAGAAAGTTCCGACCAACTTTGACATGGTTGGTTTCCCCTTTATAGATTTCTACTATTTTTTGCGTTTTTGTTTTACTTAAGTGTTTCAGATGATCATCAGCTATTGATATCACACAAACAAAACCTCAGTAAATCCAAAAAGTTGCTTTCTTGAGATTTAGTGAAGGAAAAAAGCCATGCAATTCAACCATACCCTATGTGAAAAAACAGTTGCACTCTAACGTTTGAATACAGTTTATGATAAGTAACAGTCCGTCTTTTTACTTCGCTATAGATAAATTTATGCCCTATTGTTATAATTTAGTTTTGGTTTTGATATGTCGAATTTAAAACAACAAAAAACAATAAAACACAGCTTTTGGATTAGCATCAGCGTCATAAAGGAACCGACTCCAGTATAATATAGTCACTGTTTTTAGTAGATTATAGAAACGATGTGGAAGTTATCTTCTAATTGTCGGCTTTTGAACTATATTGGTCGAATCTGGAGTATCTTATACTAACTAAAGCTTCTTTTAAGCACAATTTATTAAAACTCTCTCACCTGTTGTTGAAGACACAAAGGACACGTTAAATAATGTTTCATAGCTTTTAGAAACAACAAAAAAGTTAGCATCTGATTAACAGCTTTCAAATACTTCAAGATTTGAAAAAAATTATTCTGGTCAAATAATTTCTATTTAATTTTATACCACTTTCACATACTTTTAAAAACTATTTAGAGATTTTCAAAACCTGTATCCTGTTCATATAAAAAAATCTATAAAAAATAAAGTTAGCGTCCGCACATGATACATAGTTCAAATGTAAAATAATATAGTGGGTAATTTTGCGCCGCTTACAGATTATTTAAAGGGGTTTTTAAAGCTGTACTTTTCTCATTTCAATCATCCAGTTGAGGTCTAAATAAAGTGGAACTGCAATGCTTTGGTCTGAATTCCTCTTTTTTTGCTCCTGTTCTGAGGTTCATCTGAGAGCAACTTGTTTTGGTGTGGTCTCTTTAAATGCAAAGGAGACACTTCACACCCTCCTGCTTGCAGGTTCCACTCCAAGCCCTTTGGGCGAAGGTCGGTGTAATGAAATGTGCGGGTTAATACACGCCAAAAATTTTCACTTATCCATTTGTAGCTTTGGCATCCTTGATATTGGACTACAAAATTCCACGAATTTGGTCCATGACCTTGTTTAGCAGTTCTGCAGCAAATACTGTGACGTTATTGGGAAAAGAAAAAAAAAAAAAGGATTGAAAAATGTGATCCAAGCAGAATATAAAGAAATCGATGCAATATCTACAATAATATTTTCTGAATTCCTAGACATAAATTAAAGTATAAATTTAATCAATGTAGAGGCAAAAAAGAAGATTTTACCTGACATGTCCCCTTTAAAGCAGCATTTACAATTTTTATAACATATAGCCTTTGGGGAAAAATCCCAGGAACAGACTGTTTCAAAGTTTTGCTTTGGGGTTGTCCTATAGAAAGTAACTCTAAAGTTAGAATGTGATTCTACGGAGCATTTCACTGTTCTTTTAGACATCTAAGCTACATTTGACCATCTGCAGTTCAAAATGTAACATTCTTAGGCTCATTGTACCTGAATTAGATACATCTTGACTAAATGGGGATTTATTTAAAAGCAAGTCTGTGCAATCTTTACTCTTTTTGTAACTACACAAAAAGGCAATTTCAGTGCTTTGTTTTTAACAGGACCATCCTGAATGAGGTCTTGCTAGAAAACTGCCGTATTTAGGGTAGTCTGAGCTGGGTCAAATTATATATTTAAAACAATTACAAGTAATGCCTTGTGATAAAACACCCTTTGTGATTTGTGAAACCTTAACTCTAGATTTTCATGTTCGTCAGAAAAACATTGTTCATGGGAAAGCCAATTTCATTTATTTTGTTTTCGTAGCTGATTAAATCACCACACAATTATTCAAAACTACCCGTTTCATTAGATCAGATCTGCGGAAGATATATGGTTTAAGAGACATCGGTTGCCTTGGTGTATTTTAGTGGTAAAAAGCATTCCTCATTAAAAGGCTGCTAAAAACAGTGGAGCTTTGTCTGCAACCTGGAGGTTCAGGCGTGTTGGAGCCGGTCTGTGCCTGCAGCCTGACAGACTGAGATCTTTACACAAGTCAACTCTCAGCTGAAAAATGCTGGAGGTTATTTTCAGGAGCTTCTGTACAAAAAAAGAAGTGGAGGCTGCATTTCCTCCTCACAGTGAAGCTCTTTGTTTTTAAAAGGTGACGTCCGGCATTTGGCGGCACAGAAATGCTGACTTTTTCCACTGCCTAAAAGAAAACCCGGCGGGGTCAGGCGGGGTCAGCCGTTGTCAGAAAATCTGAAAGGCTTTTTCAGCAATCAGTGAACCTTTATTAAACACTCCTTTGGAGTCTTTACTACAGAATGACATCAGTGTACATATTTAGATGATCAGTCGGTGGTTTCAGTGTGATTGAAAGCATTCTGCAAACATCGATCCCGGATTACTGACCTAAACTGTGGGGAAGTCTGTTCTTTCTGCGCGTGCTCAAACAATATGGAGTTCAAACCATAGCATTGGTAAAATGCTCTGGGCCTTTAGTTTGCGAAATCTTAAAAGGGTAAAGGACATTTAAATTATGAGGATATTATAAGGACATAATCAATAAAGTCAGTTTTCTTTCATTCAGATTCACACAGTTTGGAGAAAGCTGGACATTTTGTAAACAGGCTTCCTTCCACCGTCTAGAAAAGTTAATTCTTTGTTTGTTAATTTGTCACCCTGGCGGCCTTTTCTTTTTGTCTGTTTGTTTCTTCTTTCATTTGTCTGTTTCTCTGAAGAGCTTGACCGATTAAAAATGTGTAAATTCACGGAGCTGTTGTAGCATCATTTGATTACCTCTAAAAGTGTAGAAATCTGGAAGTGTTACTCGGGAATTTGACAGAAATCAAGCAACCATACGGGAACTCAGTGTGTAGTTACGTGCTGAAAGGTTTGAGTACAAATGTAAAGATATGCTTGAGTTAAGAACTCTTTTGGTTATGCATGCACTTCTCTTTAATATATCTTAATCCCAAAGTTATTCACCTGTGCATTAATCTAATATCCTCTCATATTTCTGTCTATTAATAGTTGTAGATCATCCTCTTTTCAGCCGTTCACATATTCAAACAAAGCTCTGAAGACAAACTGAAAATCATAGGCATGCTAATGAACGTAGCATAAAAGTTTAATAGAAGTTAACCTTAGGTCGTTTAATAGATGCTAAAATGGATTGAAATACATGTATTTTTTTTTAGCATATGGTCCGTTATAATGAAAAGCAACATCAGACGTTTGAAAATATTCAAAAATGCACTATTTTCATCACCTGAGCTGTGAAGAGGGGGGAAGAAATGTTGTTTTGACATGTGGCTTGACAGCAGTTGTGTGGATTTAAACCGGAGACATTTCTGGTTTGGGAAAAAGTCGCCACAGGATGCAGCTGTATTTCTGCAGGGCACATCCATCCACTGCTGCAGTGAAGGCATGACAGAGATCACGTCAGGCTCACGATAAATCAGGTCTCAGGCTGGAGGCAAGGACGACAGGACTATCACCCGAAGCAGGGTGACAGTCAAGTAAGAGCACGATCCGACTGTGGTGTAATTTTCAGTCTCTCACGGCTGCATTTGTTAACAATTGACTAGCTGATACTTGCTTCACTAGAGAAGGATGAGTCACTTTCAAGAAAACACGGGGAATCTGAAGGATTGAGCATGGAAGTCAAAATGCGATAAGATTCAAATTTTATCAGGTGTTGTGAAAGAGTAGGGTGTCAGCTCAGTTTTTATGAAAGCAGACATCAACTTCCATGAAACTGATGTGCAATCGCGGAAGGACAAGAAAACATCAGTATTGTGGGCCTTCTAGCGTATTGCTGCTCTATCCTTGTCACCACACCGTCTTACCTGATGTCTTGGAAGAGAAAGATGCAGCACAGTTCTGATCCTTTCCTGAAGTACTTTGGGCAAATGCAAAGTGTTGTAAAGCTTGGGTCATTCATGAACTAAAGTTTTATGAATAAAAGCACACTGAACACCTAAGCTTCTCCGTCACATGTGCCGCTCCTGGAATGACCCGAACATAAACCGATGACACCTAAAGGAAGCGGCTCTTCAAAACACAACAGGCGGCCAATAGTGCCTTGCAAAAGCATTCCTAAGCATTTTCTGTTTTGTTTTTTTCATGTTACACCTGCAAATTTCCTTTATTGGGATTTCATGTGAAAGACTAACACAAAATTAGGGATCATTTTAAAGTTGAAAGAAAGTAATACTTAATTATTTATTTTATTTTTTTTTACAGTAAAATAAAAATAATTTGAATACTTTTGCAAGGCATCGTGTGTTTGACTTTACAGAAACAGAAGCCTCTGCGCATACATGATAAATAAGATCCAGGAAGTCTGTTTCAGTAGGGACATCAGAAAAATGATCAAGTGAGGTGTGGTTTGCACGAAGGCATGCAAATATCTGCAAGCGCTATGCTTCTTACCTACTCACTCTTACAGTTGTAAACCTTCTATTAAATTGTCTGCATTTAGGTTGAGCGACTACCAAGATACAGTATGTAGTTTATGTTTTAAGATGTGGCAAATCTTAGGTCTGCAATGAAACTACTCCTGTTCGTGTCTGCTGGTGTTCTTTCTCAAAAGCTGTGATTCTCTGCCTCCTGGTGGAACAAAGCCGTGTTGCAAAGCTGCACGTCCTGCTGGGTAGTGAGAATGAATGCTTCTGCCTCTGTAATGTAACACACTGCTTTATGCTAGGGAACACCAAAGTGTTCAAAATAACATAAATAAATAAAACTTTATGAAATGATTATCTACTTCAATAAATAAGTATTGAAAGTGACGTTGAAATTGTGAAATAACTAAATGCTTATAAAATTATCATCTAATTATTATGAAAGGTTTTTCATTCTTATTTAAAACATTATATAATAAGAGTTATTTCACACTAAAAAAATTTCACAGTAAAATTAATTATTATTGTGGCTTTATTAGTGAATTCTAGTAGTTTTTATTTCAAAATGTAATAAAAAAAAGGTCCTATGGTGTCATAATGGCGTTTTCCCCAATGGCCTTTTTTATTTCATAATGACGCTTTTCAACATAATCACTTCGTCTGCCAATCAAAAGAAACAGGAGGACAGGAACATGGATGAGCAGTAGGATTGGCTTCTTCTTTACCCAGACCAAAGCAATCCAACACAGATTTTCAAGTCAGACCTGCAGCTCCTAAATCAAGGCTGCATCCTTTGAAGGACCCGGTCTTCTTTGAAGGACCCGGTCTTCTTGGGCCGCGTCTTGCAGCTATACTGCAGCTCATTGAATTGACAGCGCTTTCGAGTGTAAAAAAATGCATTCAAACCCACATCATTTTCCAACTATTTCGATTCTCCAACGGGGGGAGAATAGATAAATATATCTTATTTATTCAAGTACTTAGATCCATCCATCCATCCATCCATTTTCCAACCCGCTTAATCCCTCATAGGGTCGCGGGGGTTGCTGGTGCCTAGTTTTATTTATTTATTTATCTCATTTGAACGGTCTTCCATAGTGTGGACATGGTGCTATTTGTCAGAGAAATCAGATCACAGCTGGACATACATGCTACGTGTCTTCTGCTGGCATATGATAGTAATGTAGGACGCAAAATGCTCCCATGCATTGTCGAAATAAGCTGGAGTCACTGTTGGGCTTTCAGTCTGGGTGTGATCTGCGAAGCACCTATGTTGAGCTGCAGAAAAAAAAAAAAAAACACTTTCTAATACCTCACACGTGTACTACAATCCTCCGCAGGGCTCTAATTGCTCAGCGGCAGAGTGAACAGTGCCCATTTTCTGCCTCAGCTGTGCATGTGTCGTCAACTTGGACCGTGGCGTTAGGGAGCTGTCAGCGTGTGAACACACTCAGCCAGATGTTTTGTTTTTAAGGGTTATTAGCTTCTGGGAACAGCCCACGGCCCTGCTGCTTGTTTAGCTGAACAAACATCACCTCGTACATGAAATGTGGCGGAAAAGCACATTTCACTCATCAAAAGCTGTTCCAAACTTTATCGAGAAAACAAACGTGAGCTGTGTACAATGAGAGGAGAAACAAAAGCCAGTGACATAACATCCTCTTGTTTTTCTGTTCCCCGCCCCCCTTTCCTTTTCTGTCCGCCTGCTTCCTGCCTTCCTCCAACAGGAGCTATGACCAGATGAGCGTTTCAACAGAGTGCGGTTTCCAGCCAGGATCGGACTGGGACTCTCATTCCGACTACCGCTCTGTGATGGACTTAGATATGAACCAGCCGTCCAGCCCCATGTCTCCTTCCAAAGTCAAGGTGGGTTTTCATTACTTTAAAAGTTCACATATGTATTCAATGTTTGAATCAGCAAAAAAGTGGCTTTTGTCACAATGAGCTGGAAACAAAACAAAAAAAACTCTTTCTGAGAAATTCTGATTGCAAAACGTTTTTGACTTGGATTTGATTGCAGCAAAGAAAGTGATGGATTTTCAGTATGCTGAGGTTGCCTAGTGAGTAAAATCATGCTTTTGCAAGTTTTAAAAGCTATTACTTACATGTTTAGGAATGTTTCGTAAGCTTGAATGATCTCTGTCTTAGGAGGGACTACAAACAATAACAAATGCTGAGGTAAAAGGGATTGTTAGCCATTCAAAACACTAGTTTTGGTCATTATTGAAACCAGCAATGATCACTAAAAAAAAAAATCACTAAACTGAATGCTTGAAATATCTCACACTCTGTGTAATTAATCTATACAAGTTTCACTCTTTCAGACCGAATCACTGAAATAAATGTTTCAATAATATTCAACATATTTGAGCTGTGCCTCTTAATATCAATGCACACTATCATTGTCTTTTTAGATCTAAATATTGTACCTCATTCGTTTGTTTTCAGTTTGCCTGTATTGATGGAGAGTGACCCTTGATCTGTGCCTAAAAGGCATTTTTATCACTTTGTTTCATTATGATGCAGCATGATGCCAGCAGTCATTTAGCCCTCCTATGGACACAAATGTGAGAAAATTCATTCTAAGGAGTATAGTGCATAAAAAATGTACTGCAGGGTTCCTTGGTTAAGGTAGTAATTTGAATCCCACAACAGATAACGGTATTAGACAATTCACCCATTTATGCACTGAACGTATTGGTCCTTAACATTTATTTGACTTTTATTAAACTCAGAAAGGTACATCAAAGTACAGGCTGTTAGATGATGACTTTATTGACCAAAATGATTGGGAGCTTTTACTTACATTTGCATTTAACTAGCAAGAACAAAATCAGATGTATCAGTTCTACATTAGCCGATGACTGATTAGAGCAAGATTAGCGCACCCCACCCCAACCACCACCACTGTAAGCCTCCTGGTGGCCTAGGTGGGAGTGTGAATGTGCTTTCTTGGGCCAGTTCCTTTTGTTTTGTACAGAAGTTCTCCAGAGGAAAGATCTGGCTGCTTATGGTTTGCTTCCATAACCTACTGTATGGCAGAGACGGTAGTGAGTACAGACTGATGGGGATCAGGGAAAGAAGGAGATAAGGTTGGTGTCTGAGGGATGCTTCAAATGGAGATAGACAAGGGGCAGCAGAAATGTGTGAGTACTTCACCCACGGGAGATGTTGGCTGCAGGTGGAATGGATAGAGCAGCATAAATACCAGAGGGTATTTTCTAATTCTTGATGCATGCATTTGCATTTGTTAGTTTTATTTGAAGAACAGAAATTACTCCAAACTTGAGCAATGAACTGGGCACCTCGGTCTGAGAGAATCTCGCAAAGGATGCCAGGGAGCTGGAAGAAGTGATGGTTAGGAGTCTGGCAGTTTTAGCTGTGGATGTAAGTTTTTAGAGGGGAGCAAGATGGCAGGTCTTTAAAAAAGTCAATAATATTGAGGATAACAGATTTTTATTATGATATGGGAAGACCGGTGACAAAGTCTATGGCGATGTGTGTACACGGCAACTGGGTAAGGAGAGTAGCTAAAGGAGACCAGTTGGGGGTGGATGGGGGCTCTTGTTTTTAGCAAAAATGGTAAAGGCTGAGACATAGTGTTGGACATCCTTACTGAGAGAAGTCCACCAAAAATAACAGGGAATGAGGCAGATGGATGACAACAAAAGCTGGAAGTACATGACCAATGAATAACCTGAGGAAAAGATGGAACGAAGAGGCGGCCAGGAGGTTCCCGCGTGGTACCTTGTACTTTCGGGAGAGCGCGTTGTACTGAGCTCTCTAGATCCTAAGCGAGGGACTGGGTTCTGGTTTGCTTTGCATCCAGTTCATCCCTCCAGAAGGAATTGGATGACATGATCTGGATGGAAAAGGAGGGGAGCAGCATACAATGTTTTTTTTTTTAACTCAGCAAATGCCTTTTCAGCTTCTGAGAACTAAGACAAGGATTGTTTGTGGGGTGGGAGTAGGGAGAGGAGCAGCGACCAAACGGAAGTACCTGATGAAGTGTCTGTAAAGGCTTGGAATGCCTAGGAAGCATTGAGGCTGTTTTCTGATGATATGTATGGGACAAACTTTAACGGATTAAATTTCTTCCAGCTCTGTCCATCTTTTAAAATGTCCTACAAAGGTTATTGAAATTTGATGGAGTTAGCATTTTTTGTCTTTTACAAAACAGGCAATTCTCCACGAGATGTTGGAGGGCTTGTCATTCGTAAATTTGGGCTCTTGTGGATTTTTTAAAAGATGTTGTCAAAGTAAACAAAGAAGATGTTTAAGAAACCACAAATAACGTCATTGATTAGGACTTGCAACACTGCAGGAGTATTTGTTAGACCAAAAGGCATAAAAAAAAAATACTCAAAATGACCAAGGTCTTAAAGGCGGTTTTCTATTCCTCTCCTTCACGAATTTGGACCAGATGATAGGTGTTGCAAACATCTAATTTAGAGAGGTGGTTGTTTGGGCTTAAATGCTTAGGAAATGAGTGAGAGAGAGTATATGAGGGAACCCAGAGGTAGGTTTGCTAGAGAACATCAGGAATTGAGGAGGCAGAGAATTGAAAACCAGAAGAAAGGTTCAGAACAAGTTTCTTGTACTAGTTTCTTTATCCAAACCCATTGGATATGACACTATTAGTACCGCTATTTTATACACTTTAAGAGTATTGTCTTTAAAATATCTTTACATTGAGAAATGATGTGAACCAGGATTTTTACATTTTAATGTAACAGCCCTTTTGTAGCTATTAAAACTGTTTTGAATGTTTCCAGCTGACGTCCAATGAATCGATAATCCATTAATTTCTTAATGGCCTGCAGCAGCTCCTTTTCTATTGTGTACCAGTGGTGCCAATATGGGACACACAATCACAATGAAATAGGAAATAAATATATTTATTAAACAAATAAGTAAATTATCTAGAGTGAAATTTAAGAAATCATGTGATGATTTGCTGATGTATTAGTATGTGGCACTTTTGGACCTCCACATGTTCCTGTATCCCCAGTTTCATTCTGACTTCTCTTTTCAGTCACAGAGAGCATTATATAGATAAAAATAAATATGTAGTCACGCATTATGCTGTCATGTTGAGCGTGCTGATAGCCTTTAAGATAAGGTCCACACAACTTTTTAGTTACTCTATGTGCCTGAAAGTTCTTTATACCTAAACCAGTCAAACCAGTTCTCTGGGCTATTTGTGTTCATGGGAGTGCTTCAAAAGAACTATCCATCTATGTTGGTGTGTAAGACATTTAAGAATCCATCAGATTAGCAATGAGATGTTTTCCTCACTGAGTTAACAAAATTAGAGATAAGAATCTTTTAACTTTATAGATGTGCTTTTGCTGATGGTTTTGTCCATTGGGGCCAGTGTGTAGGGTTTCTTCCTTTTATTACAAAATGGCATCAGCGCATGAAGCAGAGCTCTGTCTGACCGATAAGGAAGTGGAGCGTAATGCACACAGATGTGGCACACCATCTCCCCGACATTTCTTTTTGCTGTGGGTAAACAAAAGGGGAACGCCAGGTGGAGAAGGACTAATGCAACACAGTAGCAGCCATTCATATAGAGACTACAGGTAATGATTGAAAGACCTTAAGGCGTACCGGATACCTCATTCAGGCTGTCTTTGTTCAGCTTCCACGCGGTGGATTTGTGAATTTTCGGGAACAATCTGGAGGTAAGGTATCACAGATATAATCACATGAAATGCTGACTATATTCCCATTTATTGTTGAGCAGGTTGCACTCATTCTGTTTGTGTCCTTTCTTACTGTATAGTTATATATATCTCAACTATAGGTTTTATGACTGAACAATCCTGATTTGCCCTCTATTATCAGAGCAACAGATAACAAATTACCTGCTGCTACACACACCTCTGTTCATTATTTGCGGGAATGTGTTACTTTCTGTTACCATATCAACTTGCTTTTCCTTATCACAGAACCCTTTCCGGGTGGATCGCTTAGCTCAGAGTAATACACAGGTTAATGATTTTCCTATAAAAGGACGAGGCGTTTCAAGTTGTTAACTTGAGAACCAGGGACCATTGCAGGTAGGAAACACAGACGCAAATATGCCATTGCAAAATAAATCTCAGAATTCAGGAAGGCCAATTGATCAGGAACCTGGCTGTTGTTTTGTGTCCTGGTTTGTGTTGTTCTGCTATTGTGGTTCATGTTTCTCGTCCGAACACGTTTTATTTGCTTTGACATTACCATGGCAGGTTCTGCAACGTGAGCTGCCTCCGCTGTGTGAGTCAGATTGTTTTGCATGTAGTGTGAAAATGTTGGATTATATGTGCTTTACTGTCAATTCTTCTTCAGAATTTAAAACTACAAGGACACCTCCATCAATCAGATCTATAAAAAACGTTGATCGTTATGATTCAGTCCGAAAAGTGAAACTTGAATGGTATACTGTATAAGCTCATTAAAAATAAAGCGACTATGCGAGCCTTGATGGTTATGACTCACAGCTAATGAAAACCTAAAATGCTGTTTCTCTGCAAATTTCATTATTACATGACATCATCAATACATATTTATTTAAACTGTATGTTACGACTTATACAATCATGGGGAAGACTTCTAACTTAACGGTTGTTCAACTTACAGTCGTTAACTTCCCAAGCCTTCAAAGGTCCCTTCTGAAGAAGCTGGTTCTTCACATTATCCTGTATCTAAGTAAATCAATAGAAAGTTAAGTGGAAGGAAAAAGTTTGATATAAAATAGGGCACAGGTAACAGGTTAACCGCAGCCTTGAGATTGTTAAGAAAAAAAACACATTCAGAGTTAGGGGGAGATTCAAAAGGCGGGTGGTGGCAGTCGGTGCTCTGTGAGCCACCCACAGACAAATATGGGACATAGGTTACAACTTTTACAGTTCTTCTGTTAAGCCACTCCTGAACCGGAAACAAAGTCAGAAGTGTCATGCATGGGCTAGGGAAAAAAGAACTGGACTGTTGCTCCGTGGTCCAAAGTCCTCTTTTGAAATTAAACTAAAGTTTACATTTCATTTTGAAATCAAGGTCCCAGAGTCTGGAGGAAGAAGAGAGAGGTACTGAATCCAAGCAGTTTGAAGTCATTCAGTGATGAAGCCATGTCATTTGCTGGTGTTGGCCCGCTGTGTTGGATCTAAATATTTTACTTCATTCTTTCGCTTTTAGTTAACATAAGATAAGATAAGATTCTTCCTTTATTGTGCCACAATGGGGAAATTCGGGCGTGGCAGTGGCAAATACACAGACAGACCTGTTAGCATTTAGTGATTAAAAGTCACCCTTTTCTGTGACTGAAAGGTGTTTATATCTGTCTGTTTAGACATTCAGATTGATGTTTTACTATCATGCAGCACGAAGTTTGCAGTCACTCAGCCCTTCTTTGGCCGATAAAAGTGGGAAATTTACATGTTGTCCTGGTACTCGGAAATTAGGTTTTTTGCATGTGAAGCAAATTTTTTTATGTTTGTAATTCAGATGTTAGATGTAGAAAAAAAATTCTGCAAAACAGATCTGTTGTTGGGATTGAATTCTTTTGCAGTTTTTATAGATTGGGCAGCAACACTTTAAGAGGACCAATGTCAAAGGAGATGGTTCCATTGTCCTTAGAGTTGATAATGAAGTGTATGTCATTTTTTTAGGTCCTTCGCTAAAAATAAATGTGAAAATAACAAAGCGATGTGACCAAAAAATTAGCTTGGTAGTTAATCCTGCAGCTGAAGCCTTATTTGCTGAAGTCTCTAGATCCAAGAGCTTAGACTTTGTCCTCTTTGGTTCCTTTGATATCTCTCCATCCAGACAGTTTGAGGACTAAACCTAAAGGCAAAATTCACACTGATCATTTCAGAGCAACATGCAGAGATTTATTCTCAGACTTCTGCCTGCTACCTTTTGTCAGGCGTTCATAAGCTTTACAGAACTAAATCAGAAGTACAGCTCATTTCATGCACAAATAGTTATTTTTATTTGCATGTACAAACCTTATGTTCTCTAGGATTTAATATGGCAACCAGAAACTATTTCTGTCTGCATACATTTATAATATCCCCTGTACCTTTTTAGAATGCTTTTGTTCTTGAGCTGCTGTAATGCAGCCAAAGTAAATTAAATTCAGCCAAGTCTGATGTCCTGATGAGACATATTTTTAATTTTGCTTCAGTATATGTTCCATTTTTAAATGTATTTAAGGACAGTATATGTGCTTATTGAGCTATTATTGCGGTGACAGCTACACAGTTACCTGAAAAAGACTGCAAGAAGCTGTGAATAGTCTTTTATCATCCCTTTTATTTTATCATCACTTTTATCGTTATCGCAACATAACCACAATGTATCCTGATAAAATTTAAAGTGACATATCACCCACCCTATTTTTGACTAAAGCCAGCCTTCTTTCTCATTTATGTGTCTTTGTCTTGTTTTTCTTGTTCTCAGGGGGAAAAAAGGGGAGTGTTTGGTCGAATCTCAAGCTTCTTCAACAAAAAGAAAGGCAGCAGCAGCAGCCGAAATCAGTCAAACACAAGCGTACCATCATCTCCCGTCTCTCCCCATTCCCCTGTATCCCACCTAGAGGATGGGTTGAGGCTTCAGAGCAATTCTCGGACGGGGTCATCTCATGCCTCCCCTAAAGCCGAGTGCGACGACTCGCTCAGTGATAGCTCCGGCCCCAGCGTGTCCTCTCTGACCGTGGAGCCAGATCTCCCGTTCGCGGACAGCGGAAGCAGCGGCAGGAGCAGCGTGAGGGAGGTGCGTGTGTCCAGGGTCAGCACGGCTGGAGGTCAGAAGACTTCCGGCAACGGGACGCCCACCGGTGCAGAGCTTCCGTCGGCCACTTGCCTAAGCTCGGGCACAGATCAAGGCTTCGCAGAATCAGTGGTGGAGGAAGTTAGCAAGAGGTTGCACGTTAATTTGGACGACAGAATCCAGAGCCCCGGCGAGGAGAACATCGTCACCCCAACAACCCCGATGTCAGTCAAATCCCCTCTTTCCTCAACAGCAGACACGCCAAAGTCTCCCAACTTAACCTCCATAAGCATAGCATCAAACAAAACCGTGGTGAAAGTTGGGGAGAAGGGCCACAGCACCGTGTTAAGAGGAATAACTTTAAGCTCTCAGTCGGCCACGTCTCATACCCCTGCCAATCAGCAAAAAACACATGCTGAAGATGAACAGAAGGACAGTTCCGCAGTCAGGATGTCCTCCGGCAGCGTGTCTGAGCAAACTGCGGGCCCTGCATGGAGCCCTCCGCCTGAGAGAGAGCAAACAGCCAGAGGGGATTCTCCTATCCAGCTCCATAAAGCCATTTGGGTGGAAACCTACCTGGGAGACGAGCAGGAGGGGGAGGGAGAGACGGATGTAATGAAACAAGAGGAGGGCTTTGGTGAGGACTCGCCTCTCGTGCTGGCCATACCTGTAACAGTAATAGCTGAGGATGAAGAGGTAACCGAGGAAGAAATCCCCCCTACCCCGCCGGAGAGCCTGCTATCCAGTGGCAGCTTGCCAGGGTTCGACATCTCCGTGGCAGCGACTCCAGAGGAGTTTCAAACAACCTTGCAGGAGCCAAAAGAGCCCGACACCAGCCCGACCCCAGAACCCGAGTCATTTAAAGAGAAAGCGAGAGAAATCAGTGTGACTCGCAAGACTGTGAGTCTGCCATCGAAGAGCGACGTCTTTCCCGCAAAGGTCTTCATCCAGCCGGAGCCGAGTTTGACAAGTGACAAAGGAGTTTTAACTTCTGAGACCCCGAGCGCAGCAGACCTGAGCGGGTGAGTTTTTATTCTCTGTGGTTCGGTGTCACTTTTCTACTTTGATCACTGGAAAAGCCGAAAAGAATGAAGCCTGCACGCAACCTGATATCCAGGTTCCCATGTTCCTTTGTAGCAAAGTAGAACAATTAGATGATCCGGCTGAGAGGCACTGAAATATTCATTTACAGTAGATGAATTCGGTCACATATATTATCCGAAGGACTGGAGATAGTTGTGCACAAAAATGAACCTAAAGTGACTTGATTAGGGGATGAATTCAACATATTTAGAACTGAGAAATATTGTTAATTGTTTTGTTGAAAACTTGCCATTTTTCTGGGTTTTCCTTTGGTTTACAATCACTGTTTGAACAAATTTATAACCAAAGTATCTGATATTTTGAGATTTTGCTTTTAATAGAGACGTTAGTGTAATTTACAATATGAGCAGTGTGGCTGAAGCTGGCCGTGTCTGAACAGAAGCAGGTGAAAACATTAAATATGGATGTGTTGCCCCTAGACACGATGTGAGCGGTTTGTTTCACCGACAGGCGAGCGGTCTGAAACTGCTCACATGGAGGACTTTAGATTGTTATCGCTCGAGCAGTTTTATGGCAACTATTGTCTTTGTTTCTTACTTTCCTAATTCTAAAATTAAGAATTATTGTCAGATTTGTTATTGTTACAGTTGTATGTAGATAACCTGAGTTGCTGAGAGAAATCTGATAATTTCCTATCTTTCTAGATTCAATTCATAAAACACTCAGCTGTGATAGTCCTGTTATCATTCATGATGGAGTTGAGGATTAAACCAAGAGGCAAACAGTAAAGCTGCTAAACAGACACAGCTTTCCCTGACAGTTTTACAGCATTTTAGCTCCAATGAAGCTGTACAATACATCACAAATATACCAACGTCACGATATCAGTGTGCAATGTTCATTTTGCAGTGTTTGTCTATTGTTTTATCACCTTGCATTTTAAATGCTGTAATATTTAGCTAATAGACAGAGTTTAGCAGCACTGCTCATACTAGACACTAAGGACAGTGTCCAAAATGCTAAAGGATATAGGTGAGATAGGACAAAATAGGCATATAATGCACTTGATAACGTTATTGCAATATTCAGCATTATTATCGCCATCACAACATTTTTTAATATCATTTTTTTCCTATCCCACAAGCCTAGATTAACCTGCACAATCTTCTGGGAAAGCACCACCCGACTTGATTGTTAGACGCAGCTGCAGCTCCACATCATCTAACCGTCTCAGTGTTTTTTTCCAGAGTTGTGTGGAAATGCAGACAACCACAAGTCTGTCATTTTACTCACATGTTTCCTAAAAATACAGGTTGAAGAATACATAAGAGGGCGTTTCCTCTCATTTCATTTGCAGGCTTCATCGAACTTTTAACCTGAGGATTAAAAAGATGAACAGTGCTGCGACAAACGTGTTTCAGGTCATCAATCATAATTTGATATTATACAAACATAATTTAAGTAAAGACAACATAATTTAAATCATGATTCTAGTTATTACTGTAAGAATACTGTCCATACCCACCTGGTTCTGTGAGTAAAGTAATTGCCACCAAACCCAATAAGTCCTTGTACCACCCTTGGTGATAATAACTGCCATCAAGCTATTAAAATACTAAGCAATAAGTCTTTTACGTTGCTGTGGGGGAAATTTTTGCCATCTCCTCTTTGCAGAATTGTTGTAATTCAAAAACATCGGTTTCTGACCACAAATGGTCTGTTTTAGGTCACACCGCAGCATCTAAATCATATTAATGTCTGCACTTTGACTAGGCCATCTATAAACATTTACTTTAAACTTTTTTGAGTCACTCAGAAATGGATTTGCTAGTGTGCTATTCAGCAGCCCCAGACCATCACAACACCACTGCCATGTCAGACTGTTGGTAATATGTTTTTTTTTACTGAATGATTATGTTAGTTTTACGCCACAATGTCCAAAAAGTTCTTGTGTTGTCTTAAACACCCACCAAACATTTTCCCCAAAATCTTGCCCGTTATCAGTATGTTTTTTGGCAAGTGTGAGATATGCCACTGTTTTACTAAGAAGGAGGTTTCACCTTGGAAATCTTCCATGTATGTCATTTCTGCCCAGTCTCTTACTTAATGTTGAATCACAGATGCTGACCTCAACTGAGGCAGGTGAGGTCTGCCATCCTTTAAATTTTGTTTTAGGTTCTTTTGTGACCTCTTGGATGAATAATGGATGTGTTATTGGAGTACTTTCAGTGGACCGGGCACACCTGGAAAAGTTCACCATTGTTCCTCTGTTTTCTACATTTGTGGATGTGAATGGCTCTCACCATGGTCCACTGCAGTCCCAGAACCTTGGAAATAACTGTTTTGCCCTTTCCAGACTGAAAGATGCTGGATTTCCTTAGATCAGGGCAAGAGGTGTTGCATTTTGAGATTGTTTAGCCTACTTCATGTTGTCAGTCAAGTTCTGTTAATGCAGTCTCTTGATTCTGCCAGTCGGGTATTAATCAGTTTAGTGCGATTGAACCAAAAAGATGGTTATTCACAGTTTATACTTTTTAAGGTCCCTGCATACACTAGTCCCCGCTCAAATATTTCCTATATAAAATGTTAAACTTCATATTCTGTACTATTATTCTCCAGATATGCTATAAAACAAGCCTGTGCCTCTCTCTGCCTCTTCTGTGACAGATTGACAAGCCTCTCTAAAGACAATGAAGCTGAAGTACCACCAACAACAACAGAGAGCCCCTCACAGTTCAACACTAACAACACTCCTGAAACCATAGTTAAAGAAGAAACCGAGAGTCCTGCCTTTGGAGATACAGCTGAAGCTTCAGACATGAGCAAACCTAAATTACCAGATGGAAGTAGTACCATGGCTTCTGCTAAACAAGAAGCTAAAGGACCAGCAGACAACCAGCACACTTCCACAGTGAGTGGAACAAAGATCACATCTGCTGCTGGGTTCAAAGTGAAGACTGTCACAAGAAAGATCACTGCAGGCACAAAGACGGAAACTCGCAGCGATCATCCACCTCTTAAGGAGCGTAGCACTGAGAAACGCACGTCTGTGCTTCCAGTGTTGAAAGATCAAAGCAGCAGTGGTCACGCAAAGTCTAAAATTCCCAAAGTTTCAACATCAGAAACTGATGTAAAATCTCCAGTAACACCTGATAAAATATCAGAGCCCGATGACTCGCCGTCAGCAGTCATTTCCAAACTGCCAAAGCAAACCAGACCCAAAGAATCTGTAAAATCTCCTACCAAGCAAATCCGAAAACCAAGTTTTGAAGAAGTCAAAAGCGGGAGATCGACATCAGGAAATATCTCTCCCACAAAATCTACGTACAAGACAGGGACCAAGGTCACCAAAGAAAAGCCAGACGAAGAGTATGTAGACTTTGTAAACGGCATAGAGAAGGAGACAGAGCAGAGGAGTGGTAAAAAGGGATACCATCCTGACAGGGAACCCCTGCAGCAGAGCAGTTCTTTTCCGGCACCAAAGAGTAAGTTACCAGTTTCATCTCCGACAAGAAAAACAAATATCAGTGTAACGCTGACAAACAGCCAAGGATTTAAAAATCAGGTGACTGATCAGACTAACTTAGACAAAGGTGAAACAGCCCAGAAACAGAGCCCAGAGCAGCAGGAAGTAACCCCCACTGATGAGAAGCCTGAAAACGAAACACTGACGCCGCAGCCTGGAATCTCCAAAAAAGGTAAGAGTCCAGTCAGTGTCGATTGGCTGAGATTTTTATTTAGTTTGGGTCAAATTTGAATAAAGTTTTCAGTTTTGTAACATCCATCCATCCATTTTATGACTCGCTTATCCCTCGAGAGGAGTGCTGGTGCCTATCTCCAGTGTTCAATGGGTGACTGGCGATGGTTGCCAGTCTGTCGCAGGGAAACACAGGAACAGACAGGACAAACAACCATTCTCGCACACACTCACACCTAAGGAGAATTTAGAGAGGCCAATTAACCTAACAGTCATGTTTCTGGACTGTGGGATGAAGCTAGAGTACCCGGAGAGAATCCACATATGCACAGGGAGAACATGCAAACTCCATGCAGAAAGACCCAGGGTTGGATTTGAACCCAGAACCTTCTTGCTGCCAGGCAACAGCGCTGCCAGGCCACAGCACTACCCACTTTATTTGAATGATCAAATTTATTTCCCATTTAAATTTATTGGTGAAGATAGCTCTTAAAGCTGTTGAAATATTTATATTGTTTGGTCAGTTTAATTTTTAAGCTAGTAATCACTGCTTTGATTTTGTCTTATTAATCAGGGTAAGTTTCGGCCTTGAGTGAAAAAATGTTTTAAATAATTAAATAATTAACTAATTAAAAAAAGAATAAATTAAAACAGGCTTATTCTTCTATAGTTCATTTGATTTCATGTTTATTTAATTATTTTACTTTGTCAAATTGAAATTGCAAGGTGATTAATTATTTATTAATATTCTTATGTGTGGATGGCAATTTATTTTCCAGGAATAATTATTTTTCTTGATTTTTGTTTTGGGTTTTAGCTGTTTCTTTATTGCATGTGTAAGGCTTTGAAATTGATTGCCACTGAAACATGTAAAGGACATTATAATAGAAATGTATTATTATGGAAGATTTTTTTTATTTTTTTATTTGGTATTTAAAAATGTCTGACTGCGTAAATAATGAAAACCCCTTCTCACTTCCCCACCATGAAAGCAATGCAAACTCGAAACATAGCAGTGTAATTTAATACTTTCTTAGTCTATCATCTCAGATTTCCTAAAATAAATTTTGTTGTTTTTGTGTTTTCCAGGAACAGGAAGCGTGCCATTATCAAAGCCACCCAAACACCTCTCTAAAAGAAGCGTGAGTCATGAAGAGGGAGACCCAGTCAGTCTTTCTCCTCCTCCCATCAAACAAGAGAAAAATGTGTTCTCAAGGCTCGCCAAGCCTCATGAAAGCACCAAACAGCACAGCAAATTCCCTGTGAAGGACTTAACTGAGACGTCAACATCAGGAAGCAAGCTTCCAACTAGAACTCAGAGAGGCTCCAACAAAGCAAAGCCCAAAATCCAACCAGAATCGCCAGCATCTGAGGATTCAACCCTCAACACATTTAAAGAGTCCGCTGTGAATCTTAAAGAGACAGTCCCTGCTGATATTGTGAAGGACAGTGACTGTAAGTCTGCAGAGAAACACATTAAAATCACAGAAAAGCAAACTAAACCTGCTGCAACTACTCTGGAAGAAGACGTTACAGATGGGCAAATTTTAGAAATCCAATCTGGGGAAGTCAGCGATTCAAGAATTACAGGCCATTCTCAGATCATTACCCATACAGTAACTGACGTGGACCAAGAAATCTCAGCTCAGTCACTGGTTGCTGATGTTAATGATGCAGAAACTGATGACCAAAAGCTGGAGGCCAAACAACCAAAGCCTATAAATCAGAAAGATGACAAACATAGACAGAAAACGCTGCCATCTTTTAAAACCTTTACCACAGCTAAAGCCAAAGACGTTTTCGAAGATCCATCAGGCAAGACAAAATCAAAATTCACCAAAGCGAAAAGCCTTCCAGTTATGGTTTCAGACATTAAACCAACTCCTACGGATATAACCCTTAAATCAGCCAAACCCGAGCTGGATGAAGGCAGTCATTATGACATAACACATGCTGATCAGGAGGGAGTTATGTCTTCATTGCAAACTAGAAAGATTCTTCCTGCTGAACTGGTCTCTGATGACAAGTGTACCAAACCAGATGATGTACACTTACACATTCTCACTGTAGGATCGGATGGCGTCAACTCAGGGGACTTCTTGGAGAATCAAACCGAAGCTGTAAATAATGGAGTGTCCCACACAATAACCATGGAAGCAGCAAAAGGTTTTGAGGAGGTTGGCTGCAAACCAGCTGAGGCTTTGGCTGTAGAAACAGGGACCGTGACTGTTTGTGAATTGCCCAAGAATGTTGAAAATCAGTCAAACAAAGAGGCTCTTTTAGGAGAATCTGGAAGCAGGGAGAAAGACTCAAAGCCAGATGAAATGCTTAATCACGATGTGGTAGAAAGCTCTGAGTCAAAAAACAGTGGTAAAGAGAAGCTCAAAGAAAGATCTAAGGACTTTGCAGGAGGAGGAGTTACAGATTCACGGAAAACAGCCCATCTCTCATCAGAAGAGAAAAGCTTGCAGCCTGAAGCCAAAAAGAAACGACAGACAGCTTTTACAAATGTCCTGAAAGGGAGGAGGAGCAAGAGTGAGGAATCAGAGAGGATAATACTCGAAAATACAGCGAGTGTGATTGACACAAAACAGAAGATCGTTATACAAGAAGCTTCCAAGAGTGACTCTAGGAATGCAAAGAGATCAAAGGAGCAAAAGAAGGAATCATTGGGGACAATTAAACTGGAAACCAAGGCACTGATAACCAAAAAAGAAGATATTAAAGATGAAAGAAGTCTACAATGCAAAGATGGCAATGTTGTAAAGGAAGAACCAAGTCCTGAAGTATCGACTGGTGACAGAAAAATTGTAAAGACTGAATCTGAAGAGGGAACCAAAGAAAAAGAGAAGATCAAACCCAACAAAGAGCAAACTATGAATGATAAAACAACTGAAGGAAATGCTCAGACATCAGCAGAATCCAAAACTGGAACAGAAGATGGAAATATGATGAACCGAGACAGGTATGAAAATCATATATCAGATAATGAGCTAAAGATTGCAAGAACTGAAGATGAAAAGGCAAGTGAGACTCAAAAATGTTCTACTGCTGTAAAACCACCTGTAGTGTGCACTCACATAAAAGAAGAAGTAAAATCTGAAGCCAAGCAGATCTCAGAGGGCTGTGGGAAAGACATCAGAACTGACAACAGTGAGGATAGCAAGCAAAAGGTTCAGATGACTGTAACTGCTCTTGACCAGGATGTAAAATCAATTAACCACCAAGAGGCTCAGATGATCATAATGGCTGGAGAGTCAAAGTCTGAAATGAACGATTTATCATTGCAAAGTTTGTCAAATGAGACAGAAACCCCAGGAGCTATTAAAAAAGATAGCCACCAACAGGTCCAAACAACAGAAACTGTTGATGCCAAAGATGGAAAATCATCAGAATCTGAACATCTTAAGCCTGAAAATGATAACCTCTCACCGCAAGTTATTGTAAACGAGCCAGCAGTTCCAGATCATACCAGTGAAATTAGCAGCAAAGAGGTTGAGAAGCCTATAACTGTTGGTGACCATGATGAAAAATCATCAGAATCACATCTAAAGCCTGGAAATGCTAACCTTCCGCTGCAAATTATTGTAAACGAGACATCAGCTTCCGATGATACCAGTGAAATTAGCAGCAAAGAGGTCGAGAAGCCCATAACTGTTGGTGACCATGATGAAAAATCATCAGAATCACATCTAAAGCCTGGAAATGCTAACCTTCCGCTGCAAATTATTGTAAACGAGACATCAGCTTCCGATGATACCAGTGAAATTAGCAGCAAAGAGGTCGAGAAGCCCATAACTGTTGTTGGCAATGGTGTAAAATCAACAGAATCTGAACATCTAAAAACCGACATATCTGTTTCATCCTTGCAAAGTCTAATAAATGAGACAGAACATCTGACTCATACAAGCAAAATCGGCAGTCAACAGGTCAAGATAACAACTAGTGTTGGTGAACAAGATGGAAAATCAATAGAAACTGAAGTTCCAAAATCTGGCATAAGCCAGGCGCCAAGAACAGAAGCCACTGAGGCCACAACAACAAGCCAGATTAAAGAAATACCAATACCAGACTCCGTAAGTCACAGTGCTGAAATAACTAGAGATGACTCTAAAACAAAGGACACTTTGTCAGAAAGTTCGACAAGTGAATCAGTAACTGCTGACACAAGTAGTGGCACTGAAAATCTCCAAGAGCTCAACTCCATAATTGATAGAGACCAAGATGCAGTCAAAACAAAACAAATCGAAGATGTAGTAGGATCAGAACTTATAAGTCAAGAATCCAAAAAACAACCAGATGCAGACATTAAAGAGCAGCAACAGGATAAAAATGACACCCAAGTTGCTCACTCTGTATGCAGTACCGCCGAAGTTGGAGGTTTGGCGAATGAAACCGCAGAAGATTTTCAGGAGTCCAACACTGATATAAAACAAGAAAGAGAAATGAGAAAATCACCTGAGGACTCCAAAGACTCCAACACAGACCTCAAATTAAGACCAGAGACGGTGGTAGAAGATGCTTCAAAAGAGATGAGAGAAACTCAAATCCATGAGGTCAATATTACAACCGCCAGGGCTGAAGGTGCCAAAGGAGCTAAAGACAAGACTACAAGTAATGACCAATCAAATGGCAGTTTGGTTAAGGAGTCAGTGAATGTAAATAGCACAGGCAAACTCGAAATTAAGAAAGACACAAAGTCCACTGATAACAGTGACCCAGATACAAGTTTAACAAAACCAGACCAAGAAAAGTCAACATGGTCTGAGCCAGAGATGGCAATAAAGGAAGTTCAAGAGAAACAAATAAAAAGGCATGCCATTGATGCAACCCAAGATCCCGATGATCTACCCTCATGCAATGATGGAAAAGAAAAAACAGAAGTTCAGCATTTATCTTCAGAAACTTTGTTGAGTGAAACAGCAGCTCTGAAACATGTCAGTGAAGTTTGCAACAAAGAGGTCCAGAAGTCGCAAAGTATTAGTGAAAAAGATGACAATTTACCAAAGCCAGTTCAAGAATCGAAAAGTTCAAAAGCTGATCTTAAACTGAAAGAAAGTGCAGAAATAATTCAAACTCTTAACCAGACAACGGAAAGCCAGATTTCCAGACTTGAGAGACCAAGTTCTGAAGGAGCTAAAGAAGCATCAGAAGACCAGAATGTATCAGCATCTGAGAACACCTGTGGTAAACCTGAAATTAATAATGACTCAGGGTCGGTAATCCTTCGAGACCAAAACACCAACATTAAAAAACTAGAAACCGATACATCAGCAAAGACTCTAAGTCAAAAAGAAAAATCCAAACAAGGACTAGGGACTATAATGACTGAAGATGGCAGGAAGGCAACTGGGCTGGAGCACGAGATTCAAGGTCATATCAGCACAGAAGATCCTAAAGTTGACTATGAAGCTAAGGTAAAGGATGTAGAATTAGCAGCTGCAGAAGAGGCCCAGAAGTCCTCAGCTGCTGCAAAACAAAATGCATTCACAACACCAACTCAAGACAAGTCAGCACAACCTGGAGACACAAATACAGACCCAAAAGAGAAACTGGAGTCAGTAAAAACAGGAGACTCAAAGGCTGAAATTCAGATGCTGGGTGCCACAAGTGACGGCTGTCAGATTGATGAGCCTTCTAAAGAAAAAACTCAACCAATGAAGCCATCAGCAGATTGTTTGGCGAAGAATCTTGAAATTCACAAAGCAGGAGCTCAAAAGGACCAGAGTATCTCAATGGTCAAAGATGACAAAGTTAAGATTACAGCAAACTTCGATTCCAAAGCTGTCGATGATACTGGAGCAAAAGAAGTTCAGGAGAAGACAGCTAATGCAGCGGAAAATAAAGCCAGTTTGTCTGATGCTAAACAGGAACAGAATGTAAACACCAGTGCTTTGGTACAAAATCTACCAAACACAAGCATTTGGGAAGACCAAAAGGAAGCACACTCTGTTGGTTCGTTTCAAGTAGCCCGTGGTTATGATGCTCTGAACTATGTTGAGGTGTTTGAGGAGAGAACTCAAAAGCCTGAGTCAGTTCCAGTAATGTCCACTACGGGTTACGGTTTGAATCAGGGGGCACGAGAGACTTCAAAAAAAGAAACAACCCAAAACCTACATTTCGACAACACTTTCTCTTCAGGAAAGGTATCGCTTCCACCGAAACAGAATCCATCTGCTTGGTTGGACGTGGAAGACCGTCACAAAAAGAAAAAGGGACGTAGAAGGAATTTAGACGAGTCAGCAAGCGAAGATGAATTACTTGAGCCAGATGAAGTTGATGATTTTATCAGCAGTGTCAGGGAAGGGGGAATCCCATTTGCACTACCTCGAAAGAGACATATCCGTAAAAAACTTCCATCTCCACCTTTTGTCCTGCCAGCCATCAAGGAGGACCACTTCGAGCGCACATTTGATCCCCAGGAATTCCAGTTCGGCTTGAGAAAAAATGGCCGCCGTATGGACCTTTCCCCAGCGATGGTAATTAAACAAAAAGCCGCCAACAGGGATGGTCGAACTTCTAATTCTCAAGAGGATGGCACCTCGGCGGATCAACTGACAACTCAAAAGGTGGAAGGACAAGATGGGGTCAAAGAGGAGACTCCAGCAGAAACAGGAAAACCAGAGGGGCAAAACAATGAGCCGGGGAAAGTGACGTCAAGACTCGAGAGGATGTCGATCCTCACAGACTTGCTAAGCTTCTCTCGGACCTCCAGGAAGGCAAGAACGGACGCTTCCTTTGACTCAAACAGCAGCACAGACTTATCTAACCATCAGCAAGCGGTTCCGTCAGACGGACCACAGGGAACTGCTGCCTCGCCTCCCTCTGCTGCCCCTGCTGATAATGGGGGTGAGAAAGGTACAGCTCAAAGCCTGATTACACAAGGTGGAACAGATGCAGTTAGTGAGTCAGCACATGGCCCCTCCTCCGCTCCTCCTCTGCCGGCTTTCTCGGAGATAAAGCTGCCTGATCATTTAGAGAAATACCTCAAGAAAGACAAAACAGAGCCAGACGTCCCCCAGGACTCTACACAGACAGCTGACCTGACCCCTCCTGTCATGGACCAGATGTCAATTACCAACATATCTGTTGTGGACGTGGGCCAGAAGAACCCCACAGTTCTGCCTTCTACCACAAACTCCACCCATGAGAAGTCTCAAAACAGGCATCGTACAACAAAAACCAAGGTAAGAGCTTTTTTTTTTTTACTTCACTCAGATATTTACAAATTTCTATAGGAATTTACTCTTTTAACTTAGAAATGATTCTGAGAGTCTCAGTGAGTTTCCTGCTAAAAAGCACAGGTTTGTTTCTGCTTTACTTCTGTGGTAACCCAGGCCTCAGGTCGTATCTTGTTTTTATTTCTTTTTTTTCTTATTTGCTGCTCCTGTTGCCAAGTTGTGAATCATTTGCAAGACAGAACAAGAGAAATGAGCAACGATTCCGTTTGGCGCTTGGCACAGGGAACGTTTTGCAATATCGTTGCACATAAAGTTTCCTGACTCGAGGCAACATATTTGCATCAGCAAGCAAATAACAGCAATATGCAAACAAAAACGCATTTTTAAGAAGAGGGTACAGCGCAAAAAGCCTGTTTTTTCTGCATTACAAAATGAGACAGCTGTAAAGAAAAAGAAAATTGAAAGCAATCATAAGTCTTTTACTTTTGCATACACTTGTTCTGATGTGGATAAAAAAATGTAGAGGTGAAAACCACAGATTAGTGATTCAAGCAACTGCTAAATTCAGTGGAAAAGTTACAGTCAAAGATTCCCAAAAATCATACTAACAGATGTAGGCTATAGTCCTACTTTGTTTGATATCACTGTTTTCTACTTGGGTGTCAAGCTATAGGTGGTGTCTTGCAGCAGAACAACTCTTCCTACAGAGATAAATGAAGTAACCTGAACCTGGTCCAGACTTACCAACCTAAAGCTGACCTTTCCTTGGAGGGTTGATCTGTAGTAAAATAATGATTGAAATGTGTCTTAAATTGTCTTGCAGGAACCTGTAGTTAGAGGACACCACCGAAGGCCTGGAAAGGTACGATTGTGGAACGTCAGCATTCACGTTTTGAGAAGCAGTGTCACTTGACTGCACTGACGGTTGTGTTTGTTGATGCAGATTGTCCTACACCAACATGCTCAGTTTGGTGGCGAGGCATATGAGGTCTACGGTGATGTAGAAGATTCCACCACGATGAAGCTGTCTCCTGTGATATCGGTCAAAGTCATCAGAGGATGGTACGAAGTTCAATCTTTCAAAAGAAGGCTGCCGTCTGTTAATCTATTAGGAGTAGAAAAAGTGGAAGGAAGCGTGTAAAGTATCATCTGTAGTTAGGCGTGTTTTGTTAACGCTGGTTGTTTGACAGGTATGACACGATCAACAGTATTTCACCACACCAGAGTTCAATCAAGGCAAAAATAAATGATAACAAGGAAGTCTTTTATTTTCACACCTGGATGTCTAGCCAAGTTGGCACAATGTGCAAGACTGAATACCTGAGGTCTGTTTTCCTTTGGTATGACCAACTGATCTGCTGAATTCAATCTGAGCCTAGAATAGCATTGTCGTGGTACTAACAGTTTAACCTTGGTATCAACACCAAGTTTACATTGAAAATAAATTTTAATACTGCAGAAAATCGTTTTATAAATGCACACGTAAGGTGCTGCGAGAGAATAGAGGGACTGTGCGTCTGTCTGCAGCATTGCTGGTTAAAGTTGAGGGACATCTTCAGAAGAGGCAAATGGCTCATTTCATATCAATTTTGAAACAAATTTCACAACAGGTTGATTGACAACTTAGCATACATATGTCAATAGAACACAGTTTTCCATGAAATCCAAATTTTCATATATCTTTGTGAACATGAGACTGAATTAGGATCAGGATTTAGGATCAGCAACAATTGACTGTTTGCATCCAATCCCTCTTTCAGTGCAGCAATTTGTGCTGTTATCACATCCTTTTAAAGCACTTTTCACGCATTGTTTTAGCACTTAAACACAAAACCATGTGTGTTTTATGTGCATAGTAAGATACTCACAAAAGTCCAGAAAGAGGAAGCTCACAATCCACTGTTTTTCAAATTGAGTTATTGAGTTGTCAAGTGAGCATTTCATTATCACTCTCCAATACACAAAATAAAGTAGACAGCTAGAAGAAAACTTACTTCCTGAATTTACCACAGTGAAAATACATCCTGGACAAGACCCCACTTTGCAGAATGGTCTGACTAGGATGGGTGAACACTTGAAGATTATCCATGTTCCTCAGAGCTCTTACAGGCACAATGACAATGCTTTATTTACAGATTTATGTTTTATTGTTTAACACCATCAGGAGTTTGAAGCAACATTGGGGAGGATTTTACAACAACGCCGAACTGAATGAAACTACCTGAGAATTTATTAATTTAACTATCCTGGAATAAATCACAAAAGTATACAATTTCTAAGTAACACAAAAATAAATAAATGAGGAAATAAGTTATGCAACCAAGCACTAAAAATGTCAAGCAAGGTGGTCCACAGGTTGCATGTGGCCGGTTAGGATGAATGACAATTGGTCATTTGCAGACCATATTCATACAAGATCTAACTTCGTGCACATTACTTTAACATAAGATATGAACAGAAACTTTATAACAGCAGTAGTAATAAATCTAACATGCAGCATGTTCAACATTATCTTAACTTAAACATTATCTTATCATTGAAGCGTTTCCATTTCATACTTGCCTGTTTTGTTTTGCCCTGTTGTGACTAAAATCTACCCATACAGTGTTTTTTATTTTGTCATCCTCCTGCATTGTTAGACCTATTCCCAGAGTAATTGGTGCATTATGTTCTTTAAAGGGGACATATCATGAAAAATCCACTTTTTTAACCGTTAAATACATTTTGCTGTGTACTTGAAGTCTCTAGGAATGCAGAAAATCTGAAGGTAGTCTGTTCAAGTGCTGCATAGATATCGTTATATTTTGTTTAGGTTATATTTTTCAAGCCATTCAGTTTTATGTTATATTTTTTAACAATTATGTCACAGCATTTACTGCAGACGTGCTAAACAAGGTAATGGACTTTCAGCTTACCAATTTTGCAAATCGGCCATTTCTATTTCTCAGAGTGATTTTATATCCAAGTTGAAGGATGCCAAAGCTTGAAGTGGATAAGTGACAATGTTTGGTTGTCCATTACACTGTTCCCCAGCATACTAGAAAAATGACCGAAGTTGGAGGACTGCAACATTTAATGACCAGGAGGGAGGTGGGGTGTGACGTGCCTCTTTTAGATTTAAAGAGACCGCACCAAACCAAGTAGCTCTCAGGCACACCTCAGAGCAGGAGTAAAAAGGGGGATTGTGGGGTGAATTAACGAGGAATTCAGACCAAAGCATTGCAGTTTCACTTTAGATAGACCACAACTGAGTGATTTCAGTATGAAAAGGAAGAACTGAAAATCACATGTCCCATTTAAATCAAGGTGTTTCTCTAGTCTGTTTTTGTTGCCATAATTTACGTAGAGTCATTTTGTCTCACTGCTTTCAGCTGGCTTCTCTATGAAAAGCCTGGCTTCCAAGGCCGTATCCTTGCGCTGGAGGAAGGTCCCATGGAGGAGATAGTCAACATGTGGGCAGAAGAAGGAACTCCAGAGACCCAAAACAAATTGGGTCAGCCTGTTCCAACCGCACCAATGGTTATAGGTTCCCTTCGGCTGGCAGTCAGAGTGAGTCATGCTTAATTTTAGCTTTAATTTGAGCTCATGTGATCAGTCTAACACACTACTTCTGTATTTAAACTGTTTCTGTCTGTATGTTGTTGTTGAGCTTGCAATGAAAAGTCAATCTGAATAATAAACTATAATCAAAATCTCTGTGGCTCTACAATATTGCATTAAATGTGTGCTTACCTATAGTTTTGTTTAATAGCTGATATATATTCAGTGTTTTTATATCATTTTAAATCCTGATTTGTCAGGGAGACTATCTACATTTGACAGCATGAGCTTGTTGCAAGCTACATTATGAAACGATTTTCACGTTTTTATTTCTTTGCTTCTGTAGGATTACAGCATCCCTAGGATTGACCTGTACTCAGAGGTGAACGGGTTAGGGAGGATGACGTCTTACTGCGATGACACACCAGAGCTCAGCTCCTTTGGGATCCCACAGACCACCGGCTCTATTAAGATCCACTCTGGAGTGTAAGTATAGATGGCACACGGTGGTGCATGTAAAGCTGCTTTTTTCATTGGTTTCCCATCCAAACATGCTCTTTTGCAGCAGAAGATTCACTTCTGCTGTAAAAGAGGAATTGTCATCAGTGTAAAAACGGTGCTTGCAGAAGTTTATCCCATTTTATCATGTAAAAAACCCAGAAGTTAATATATTTGTTCTTGATTTCATGTCATAGACAAACACAGAGTAATAATCTGAAAAGTGTGGCAAGCACATTTATTCAGCCCCCTTCAGCACAAAAGTCGCCTGATTAGATATGTCCTCTTGTGTGTATTATAATCTCAGTTAAACTACAGCCGTTCTGTGAGGACTCATCAAAGTTCCCGACTAACACTAAACATCAGCCAATCAAACAACACACTAGGGCACATGTAGGTAGCAGGATCATGCCATGGCAATGTTTTATTTCTGCAGGGATAGTGAAGCTGGATGGAGCCACATACAGGAAAACACTGAAAAAAGGATTAGACTGCAAAAGGCTTGAGACCTGGGTGGAGGTTCACCTCCCAGCAGGACAATAACCCTAAACACACTGGAGCAGTAATGGGATGGATTAGAACAAAGCACATTCATGAATTAGAATGACCCAGTCAAAGTGCGGACCTGAATCGACTGAGAATCTTTGGAAAAACTGTAAAAAAAACGCCCTCCATTCAATCTGACTAAGCCTCAGCTGTTATACAAAACAGAATAATGTGCAAAAATTCCAGTCGCTCCAACAACAGAGAATCTTCAATCAAAGGCTTCTCTCCAGACCGCTACAGGAGATCCTTTCAGCATCTACAACAACTCGTTGAAGAAACCCCCATGAGTTACACCTGCATTTAATTTCCCTTTGGGATTAAAAAAGTATTTTTTAATTGAATTGAACTGAATGTGCAAAATTTTTGCAGACTTTTTTAAAAATATTTGCAGATGTAATTGCAGTGAAAGGTGGCTCAAGTGGCTGATGTTAACATTCTGTTCCTTTATTAGTTTAAAGGTAGATGGTTTAAAGGCATGCCACACTTTTCAGATTGTTTCTTGTAAACATGAAAAACCTTTTTTCCCCTCAACTTCACAACTAAACACTATTTTTGTGTTGGTTTGTCAAATAAAATCCCAGTAAAACTACTTTGATCTTCGTAGTGATAAGGTGACATAATGTGAACAAGTCGCCATGAAATGAATTTGTGTGCATGTCACTGTATGCTGAACAATCTCACGCGAAAAGATTTCCTGGGAATTATAAAAAGTGTCTGTGAACATCTGAGTTCTGTCTGTGGAGGAATGCAAGCAACAGGCTACAACATGTGGCTGTCGTAGTCGAACGGCTGTGAATTATTGATGGTTGGTGCTGGCTCATGGTTTAGAGGGTGAAAGTGTTCCTGTTATAACCGTCATTTGCCTCTGCAGAGCGCATTAAATCAAAATGACATACATTTGTCTGATACAATCCCTGTCTTTATGTGTAGGTGGTTGGTGTACTCTGATCCAGGATTTAACGGGATGCTCGAAGTGCTGATGGCTGGAGAGTATCCTCACCCACAGAGCTGGGGTTTCCCTGAGCCTTTCATTGGCTCTCTCAGACCTCTCCGAATGGTAAAGCAGGCTACATATTTGTTATGCTATGATAACTTATTAAGTGTGGCCTGACAAGGTGTGTCTTCATTTTAGGGAGCAATAAGGGTGGAGAATCCGACTGTCGTTAAGGTTTGTTCCGCTTTCCATCACATCTGTTTAGAAGATCTTTTCTTGTTTTACATCACACACGCAGAAGCGTTGAGTCTATCTTAGTGTTTTTTTTGTAAATAACACACAAAACTCACTTTTAGAGGCAAGGATTGTTGCTGATGAAAAGAATAACTGAACATTAGTCGCTGCATGTTTGCTTGGCTCAGATTCAGAGGGGTTAGCAAACAGGTTTATTAAAGCATAAATCAACTTCACAACAACCTAACGATAGAGACAAAATGAGAAAACACAGAGATTTGCTCAAAAAAAACCCTCAATACTAACCAAGTAACCTGAATTCAGAATTGTGATATTATAGGAGTGAAAAGCTGTGAATAAAGTTGCATATATTATGCTTTCTGTGACATAAAATTTACTTTTAAAACGATTTTAGGCGAGAAGTTAGGTGTGGAAACGTGAAATATCTGCTCAGTGTGTTGACATATCACTTAATTGTAAAAGTGCTCAGACACGTTCGGACATCCCCGCTGCCACCCAACCCCCCCCCCCCCCCCCCCCCCCCAAGAAAGTTATGTACTGTGGAGGATCTGTGATGCTGTGGGCCTGCTTCTCTTCCATAGCTACCGGGAATCCTGTTTAAGTGCATGTTATCATGGACCTTTTGAAACACCAGGACATTTATTAAAAAAATTTATTTACCAGAAACCATGGTTTATCATTTGGCCTTTCAGCATGATAATGGTCCAATGCATATGGCCAAATTTCACACATCGTTACTAAAGATGTTAGGGTGCAAACAATGACGCACCAACATCACAGGTTATTGCCTAGAGAATGATAATATAATATTTATCAGACTGATTAAGAAAATTGAGTCTGGTGTCCCCCGTTGGATCTGTATCTGCTTCATTTGAGCGGCTTCAATTAGTTACCACAAAGCTGTTTCATTATTTTCTCTTTAAACTTAAAAATCCCTGCTGGTAGGAATCATTACCAAGTCCTGCCCTGTGTTTGCCTCTGGTATGCTGACGTCTCTCTTCCTGGATGGACAGGAAGACAGCAAAACAAGATATACTGCACTTTTAACCCCAGTACATGGAAGGGACGACCTCCTGCCATGACACAGGAATGAACCAAAAAAAAAAAGAACAACAACTTGTATACAGACTTTAGCTCCTTCTTATCGTTTTCTACTCTAGGCTCTTGTCTATGAGAAGCCAAACTTTGATGGAGAGTGTTTGGAGCTGGACGGTGATGTCGACAACTTGCTGGAGCAACAAACGGAAAAAGGCGGGAAGAACACAACTCTTTGTTCAGTGGGCTCCATAAAGATACTGGGTGGTCTGTAAGTGCTGTATTTCAATGAGCATTTTACACTTAAAGTTAAGGAATAGCGTTGAAATAGTGCCTAAATGATGTGTTTGTTTGGCCGTTTGAAGCTGGGTCGGTTATCAGGAAGAAGACTTTGAAGGCCAGCAGTACATCCTGGAGGAGGGCGAGTATCCTCAGTGCAGTGAGTGGGGAGGAGCTGAGGACGGGCTGCTGTCACTGCGGCCTGTACTCGCAGTAAGAATCCTAATGTTTACACTGGAGAATTTTTTTTTTACATTCGACGTGTAAGTGCTTGCTTTTCAGTGCTATGTTCTGCTCTTTCCCAGGATTTCCAGTCCCCCCACCTGAAGCTGTTCAGCGAGCCCAACTTCAACGAACGCTCGGTCCGTGTGGACTTGGTGGGTCCTGTCATCAGCATGGAGGACGTCGGCCACAGCACCAAAACGCAGTCAGCCACCGTCACAGCAGGAGTGTAAGTCAACCAGCTTCTGTTAAACACGGCAGAATAAAGTTAAGCTCAAAAGGACAGGGAGGGAACCTTGTCTCCTGTACACTTTGAAGGGTTTGGCCGTGTGCTTCTCATCTTACCGCCATGACCAAGGCTTATGTGACAGGTCACACAAAACATACACGCCTAGTCACTCAAAAAGTGAATAATGAAAAACGGTGATTGTTCTAAGTAATATGGTAACCTTTAGAAAAGATTAAAAAACTCTTCATCTTCCCTAAAGGCAGATATTTATTACTGCTGACACAAGATGTTCTGGAGACTTCAGTTATTTCAGCTGAACCTGAAAGACTGAAATCAAAATTTTCAAGATCTATTTTAAACAAAACCAATAACAATCGGTTTTAAAACAAAACGTTTGGGTCCTAGCTTTAGGTTATTATTTTTTTTCAGATTTCAGAGGAGTGGGTGTTTGCCTCCGCCTAGAGAAACAGCACAGCATCGAGCTGCTTGATACAATTTCACAGATTTTTCTCTAAATGATGTCACTTCTGGGGCAATATGTCCTTTTTTAATTGATTGCTTGCATGTTTCACAGTATAATTAGTTTATCATGACCATGGAACAGTTTAAGGACATATATGCTATACAAAACTGTGAGAATGGACAATTCTTTATTTCAAAATAGACTGGTAAGACAGTCTATCTTGAGCAGTGATAAGCAGTTTATTGTTCTCAATTAATGTTGCAATATTTCAACAAAAATATGCCAGATTTGGTTTTATAGTTTCACCATTTTAAATCAAATATCTGCAGTTTTTCTGCAGGACGTAATGAAAACTAAAGTATAAACTGCTTATGGCTTGCTTTGAAAACAAGGGCAACTCGTCGTGTCAAACTTAAAGTAACATCTCCCCGGTGGAAATCTGTATAAATAGGGACTTTTAAATGTGCTCCTTCAACATTTTAACTGTCACAATTTTTCTCACGGAGTACAGTGAATTAGAATAAGTTCATCCGTTCATAAGATGCTAGCAACTAAAAATTGTCCGTTTATTTACAACTAGGATGTTCATTAGGGTTTTATTTGATTTTAAATCCAACATTCCCATTTACCCTATGCATATTGCAGTCCGTCCTCCGTCTCTGTCCGCTTTAATATGTTGGGGCCAACCCTGATGTTGTTGTTTTTCCAAGAAGAGATCATAATTATTTGTTTTAGTATCAGGGCACATAAAATAGCTAAAATGAACTAGATGGAAAAATACATATTGTTGACGTTTTAGAGGTTTTGAGCTCGGAGCTGTTTCTGTATTGTCACACTGACGAGGTTGAATTTGTTTAAACTTCAGCTGCCTTCATGTGACATTTTTCTGTTTGCTTTAAACCTGCCTTACCTGTAGTTTTACAGCCTCTAAGAGCCATAAAGTGACACCTTTTATGACGTTACCGAGGTAGTAAAGGCAGAGATTCCCTCAGAGACCCAATCCGATTTCTGCAGCTCACATTCCAAAACTGCAGTGCTATTTATATTGCTGTTGCTGTCTGCAAAGTCAACAGGTAATCTCATATCAAAGGCTTAAATACATAAAATCTTGTTCATTCATTCATGATCTCTCTGTGCAGCTCTTACATATTATGTAGATGTTATCAATCGCCTTAAATTCAAAGGTTCTCCATTTTCACACATTCTGAAAACATTTAAAAGATAAATCTGTTCATGAATGAGTTCAGTTATTGTGTAACTGAGCGTGTCTTGTTTTGGTAAATTGCAGCTGGGTGGCGTTTGCAGAGCCTGGATTCTGCGGTGAGCTCTACGTTCTGGAGAAAGGCCTGTACTCCAACCCGGAGGACTGGGGAGCAAAGAACTTCAGGATTTCATCCATACAGCCCATCTTCCATGTAAGGATCTGTTCGGTTCTTGGTTTAACAGATGCAACTTTGGTTATTTCAAACAAAAGCCTCTAATAGATACCTCTGTTTTGTTCTACAGGACATGCTGATTGGAGCTACAAAATTTAAGGTATCGCCTCTTCCTTCTCAGCGTTTAATTAAAAAGGTATCGTGAAGATTCTCGAGTTGCTAAGGCTGTTTGAACGTGTGTTTCAGGTCCAGCTGTACTCCGAACCAGACTTTCAGGGAAGGCTGCTGGCCCTGGAGGACAGTGCCGACGCTCTGGATGGGGACTTCACAGCCAGGTCCTGTAAAGTCCTGGCAGGCAGGTAAATGTCTAAAAGAGGAGATGAACAGCATCTTAAATGAATGTATATTACCAACCTGTACCATTTAGGCCGATCTGTTCTCAGAATGATAAGTCACTGTGCTAAAAACCTCGATTAAGAACTGAAACTGATTCTTCAAAAACAAAAGATCCACGTATTTTTTTTTTTTTTAAGAATTTTAAATTCAGCAACCTGTCTCCAAAAGCAGCACAGGCTCTTCATCATCACCTCTTATTTGCTCATTTTCTACAGACAAACAACCCATTGCTTAAAAGCAGACATTTGTAATGTTGTTTGCAGAAGTTGCAATAGCAAACAGGATTAAATTGGAGGCAACCAGACTTTAGTGTGGTTGCCTCCAATTTAAGCCTGTTTGCTGTTTTGAGGACCTGGATAACTGAGAATTTGCACAGGTGAGCTGCAGTACTTTGGGTTTCTGCAATTGTTTGCAGTGAGCGACGTTGTCCTTTCCATGTCAGCACATCTTCCACAGCAGGCCTTTAAATCAAATGGTTGGTTTATTTTAATTTCAGAATTAAAGTTATTAGAAATAACTGGATATCTCTGCAATGTTTGACTGTAAATATCAGAAAGTCACAGGAGGCTCAAAATGGCTTTTTAATCCAACATGGATGCCAGGTGTAAAACAAGCGATAGATGCTAGGGTTTGTTATTACTTAAGTAAGGCTGTGTTGCATCAGATCAACTTTGTGCAAACTATCTGGGAGTTATTTTCAGAAGGTGTTGCATGTGCAAAGATCAACAGAGATGAGGAGTAACTAGCTTTAGTTGAGTAACCCTTTGAAAAGAATGTATGAGCTGTTTTACTGCACCATACTTTTTACAGCTACCTGAGTAGTATTACTTTGAAGTAGTGCTACCTAGGGCCGGATGATAATTCAATAACTAGATTTCTGTATGTATATATATATATATATATATATATATATATATATATATATATATATATATATATATATATATATATATATATTGATAGACCTTTGCTGTTATAAAAAAAGGGTCAGTAAAAAGTTCAATAGCTCAATCACTAACACAGACACAGGAACATTCTGTCACCAAGCTCTGCCTCCTTCAAAGAGTTTAAAGAGCATGTGTTCTTTTTTTCCTTTTTTAAAAACTTGCGGTTTTGGAAAAAAGTTGGTGGAATAAAGGGTTAGTCAGTGAATTAAGCCCTAGCGCTACTCATACTTGTATTAAATTTTTGGCTACTCCACCCACCTATGCTGATCACTGATTGAAATAGAGATCAAATACCTCCAGTTCTTTGACTTAAGTGTGACTTGATTCCCAACTTCAATTCCTTCCATTACATTTTCATGAAATGTAGCAAAACCAAAGAGTAATGTGAAAGCTAAATGAACATATGTTCGTGTGTGTGTCAGCTGGGTGGTATATGAGGGAGCCAAGTTCAATGGGAACATGTACATCCTGGAGGAAGGAGAGTACCCCAACGCGGAGGCGATGGGCCTCATGTCGTCAGACTCTGTCATTCGATCAGTGCAGACAACTGGACATGTGAGTATCCTCTCTGAGTTACAGCAGAATGTCTGGTTCAGGTTTCACAAGCAGCACGTGTGACGTTGGCTCTTTCATCTTTAGGAGTTGTCCCTGCCCTCCGTCCTCTTGTTCAGTAAAGTGGATTGCAGAGGCCGCAGGATGCCTTTGACAAGGAGTGCCGTAAACCTGCAGCAGACCGGCATGGTTGCACGCATACGCTCCCTGGTGGTGGAGGGAGGAATGTACGTAGAACCTGGAATTAAGTTGGGTGTCGGTTTAAACACGAAGGGCTCCTATGCAGTCTGGAAACATTTGGGATTTCTTTTCAGTATTTTTCAGTCTTGGATAAGTATAGAGAAAGTAGACTGCAGGACTGTTGCCAAACTTTATTACCTTACGCATTGTTAAAAAAAAGTGTATCCTTCTTTCCTTCCTTCCTTTATTGCTTCCGTTCTTTTTTTGCTTGGTTCCTTCCTTCCTTCTCTGGGTCCTGCTATCCTCTCTCCATCCATTTCCTTCCTTCCTTTACCTTTATTTTTGTCCTTCCTTCTGGTTTTTCTTAGATTCTTGTGTCCTAGGTGTCTTCTGTCTGATCTGCCTGCCCTCCAGTCTACCTTCATGTCTTTTCTTCCTCATGTCCTTTATTTACATTTCCTTTCCTCTGTTGCTTCCTTCATTTTCATCTTTCAGTCTATATTTACTTTTGTTCCTTCTTTTTTTCCTTTGTTGTATTTCACTGTCTTTCCCTCCTGGTCCTTTTCCTTCCCTTTCTTCCTCATGCTCTACCTTGTGTCCTTTTCTCCTCCCTTCCTTTCTTCAGTCCTACATTTTTTTTCTTTGTGTCAATTCTTCCCCATTTTTGTCTTATATTCCTTTCCTTCTGTCTTTACTTCCTTTCTTCAGTTTCATTTTTTCTCCCCTGGTTCCATAGTTACAGCCTGTCCACTGTAGACATTATCTGCTTTAAATTTATGGTGAAGTTTTGTCTCTTATATTTAAAAATTAACAGAGTAGGAGCTCTGTACACAAGAAAACATTTACATCACATAGGGATGTCAGATTTGTTTTTGTATCCTATATGAAATTTAATCAGCTACATATGATAATGCCCATTGTAGAAGATATATATTTTTCAGTATAAGAACTCATTAACTTCCCTACATAGGGTTATTTTAAGATTTTATAAACAGACCTAAATAAAACCATTTTAACATGTCAATGATGTGAGGCTTTTTAAAACCTGACACACCTGATGGTGTTCTCTGCAGGTGGGTGCTATATGAGGGCAACAACTACAGAGGGCAACAGCTGCTTGTCTATCCAGGTGAAGTGGCCGACTTTTGCAAGTTCAGCAGCTGGCAGCGAATAGGATCCCTCCGTCCGCTGATGCAGGTATGAAATGAGTGATGTGCTCCAATCACCAACTGGCTTTTGCTTACAACTACAAACCAAGCTTTAGATAATATTGTACATCTGCTGTGACATTGTATCAGACGTTTGGAGGTGATTTTTCTAAATGGTCAATGTCAAATGAATATAATTCTAAATATTAAGTGATAAATGCTTTTTCGTTAAGCATAATTGGTGTTTAGACAAATGCAGTAACGGTAACTGTCACGTTTTCCTCCGACAGAAATCGATGTACTTCCGTCTACGCCACAAGGAGACGGGATGTTTGATGTCTCTGACTGGAACGCTGGATGACATCAAACTGATGAGGGTCCAGGCCGTGGAGGAGACTGGAGGAGAAGAGCAGCTCTGGCTCTATCGGGAGGGACAAATATCCTGCAAGGTACGCAGCTTCGTCACCATCGCACAGCACCATATTGATCAGGCCAACTCATATCAGTGGAGGCTTCCAGGAAATCTAGCTTTACAAAAAAGAAGGAACAAAGATAAAATTTTTTGACTATTTATACATACTTTTTTTTGTTGCAGTGCCTTGCACAAATAATAAAATCCCCAAATATATAGTCTGCAAATATAAGAAATAAAGGGTACCAGTCAATGTTCCCGCAAAGCTGCGCACATGCACAATTGCGCAGTGCATCTGGATTCAGCGTGCACAGAAAATCTATATAGCACAGGAAATAAAATCCAAGATAAACTGTAAACAAAATAAAAATATACCAAGTTATTTTGTACCATTTAGCAATTCTGGTAGACGGTGTTCCACAGTCCCACGCTGTGAGCGTCAGGTGCTGATTGGAGCGCACCACTGATTGATGGGTGGGGCAGGCGCCTTTATAGTTGAGCAGGTGGCAGTGTGCGTCTTTGTTACTTCTGCTGCATGGTGGCTGTGTTTTTGGGATCTGCTTATCTGAGATCTTAAGTGCCGTTTTTCAACCAATTTCGTTGGTTTGTGAGCGCTACACCTGCTGTTTGTTTCTGGAGCGCTGTTGCTCCGCTGGCGTTATCAGCTGCGGTTGGAGTCCTTAGCAGCGAACGGCTTCTGCTGGTTTCTGACCAGCCTTCATGTTCTACCGCCATTTCTGAAAAGCAGCTGTTTATACATTTCTTATTTTATGAGCGCATGCCTGAGGACTATAACTGAGGACCTCATCCTGTTATCATCAATAGTTGTCCACTTCTGTTTGTTCTGCTGCATTGCATCTTATTCCAGTTCCCATCCTCTGTGTCTCCAGGTGATGGAGGAATGCTTCCTGGAGACGGCGGGTAACGTGCTGATGTCAGGTACCCGACTTTGCATCTCTCCAGATCGAGGCAAAGACAGTCAGCGGTGGAGTATCACACGCGACGGACTGGTTCGCTGCAACCTCGATGCTAATCTCATCCTGGAAGTGAAAGGTCAGACATTTCAATCTCTACTTAGCATTTAATCAAAAAGTTTATATAGGACCGCCTGAATCCTAGAGTTTTTTTAAACTTTTCAATGAATAATGATCTGCTGTGTTTGGTGACAAAAACAAACAATAACAGAAGCATTTCAAGGGTTTTACTCAAAACAAGTTCACCAGGCCTTTGTCAGGGTGTGTTTTAATCCAACAGCACCATCTCCTGGTCTAGAAAAGTGGTGCAGCGGTGACTAACATCAGTGCCCTCATATTCATGTTCTCCCAATAGTCGTAGCTGTGTTAGTGATGATATGTGTACCATGCAGCTTCCAATAATCGATAACAGCCAACAGCAAAATCATTTTGGCAACTTTAAACGCAATAAGGCCTAAATCCTAGTACAGTTTGTTTTCAGTGTTGTATTTTAACAGAAACTTTTTGTCTACCAGGCGGTCATCAGTTCGACAAGAACCAGATCATCCTGAACAACTTAACTCAAAACAAGCGAATCCAACGGTGGACTTTAGAGATCCTGTGATCTGAGGAGGACCAAACAATTAACCGGCTCTTTTTTGTTGTTTTTTTTCCATTTATTTTTTAATGCAAATCTGATGTTGATATGTTCACCTGCTCCCTCTTGTAGAGGAAAACTATGAGCGGGTGTTTGCAGTTTAGAACATATAAAATACAGAAAAATATGCCATTCTTTTTAAAATCATCTGAAAAAAAAAAACAACAACTTTGTACCAAAGACTTCACGTTTTCTCTTCATGCAGTGAAAACTCTGCCCTGTTTCCATGCTGCAAACCTTTCTTCACCTTGTGGTACTTCTTATTACATGTTTCAACAGTCTCTCGTTTTCAAGCAAAAGTGAATGTATGCAACCTATTTTCTGATGCTGCTGAAGGTCCGACAGGCCTACTCTCCACAAATGTGTCCCCTGTGTTGATCAAAATGATCTTAAGTAAAGTTTTGATGTCTTTTGGGGACTTTTCAGGTTTGGACACAAACTGTGCCCTTTCACTACCTTGTACATAATGTGTGTTGAATGTACAGCTTGATTTAAGTTTTTAACCACAAATGCAATAAATGTTGCCCTCTAGTGGTTGTAAATATGTTAGAAAACATTTGCTGTTTAGGGTTGATACAATAAAAAATAAAGATGTGATTTTCCACAAAATTTTCAGGATCTGTGCTGATAAAGAGCTTTCCCTGAAAGCTTGGTAATCTATTCTGCACTAGTGACTAATTTGATAACACTGTGGTCACAGTCACCACAAGTTGTTTTTTTTATGCAGTGAGAAATACTGCAAGTGTTTCGCAAGTCTTTGCCAATCAAACCTTCAACTAACTGTAGTTTCATAATGTACCACATTTTAATCACATTTCCCTAAAATCTCAGATGCAAAATAACCTGCAACTGTTTTAATATTTTCAGATATCTTCATACATTAAAACAGAAGGTGACAATTTTGAAAATTGAAATGTTCGACAATGGGGGGGGGGGAAATTGTACGTCGTTCTTGGTATATGCATCTTTTTATGTCCCTTTTTCTATAAACTGGACATTTATTTCATTATTCATATTTTAAAATGAGACATTTTGAGTTTGGAAAAGACTGGGGTTTTTACATTAAAATAGGTAGGAATCCCGCAAATGAGCTATTTGGACATGGAGAAACTTAATTCAGTAAAACACAGATTTCTGATATTCTCAGAAAAGCAGGACTGATCAGGTAGTTTTGACAAGCTATTCAGCATCACCAGAATCAGCTTTAATCACCAAGTATGAGACTCAAGCAAGGAATTTGACTTCAACTCCATTAAGCTTTCAATGAAGACTAATGTAAATATGTATATAAACAGCTGTTTTACAAAAAGCAATAGGTGGACTGGTGCAAAAAAAAGCATGGGATCAATCTGGGTACTGTGACTGTTAAGTGCCATTACCTTCTTAAAGTAACATCAGGCTCAACTAAAGGTCATAGACATTGAATACCAATTACTGTTTGGCTCAAACCTGCCTCTATAACCCTTAATCCTCTACTATAGAAAGGTCATGAGGTATGGATCATGACTGAAAGAACAAGATCCAAGAATCAAGTGGCCGAAATTAGCTTCTTTCAGAAGGCGGTCGGGCTCAGACTTGGAGATAAGGGTGAGGAGCTCCGTTATCCTGGGGAAGCTCAAAGTTGAGTAGCTGCTTCTTCGCTTCGAAAGGAGCCAGGTGAGGTGGTTTGGGAAACTGATCAGGGTGCCCCCCTGGGCACCTCCCTTTGAGCTTTTTTCCACAGACACGTCCCACTGAGACTCCTGGGAGGACCCAGAACTTGCTGGAGGGACTTCCGTCTTGCCTGGGAGCACCTTGGGATCCCCCAGAATGAGCTTGAGAATGTCACTGGGAAGAGTTTGGATTTCTCAATTGGACCTGTTGCCCCAGCGACCCGATCTCGGACAAGCGGAAGACAATGGATGGATCAACGGATAATTTCCAGCTTAACGTCAGATAAGCAACATAAAAAGAAAGGCAATAGGGGCATCAATGGAGGACATCACCATCACTATTGCTTTGTCTGATTACAAATCTTCAGAAAGATTTGAAAGAAAGCCAATGAGAAAAGCTGTTCAGAGTTTGTCACAAAGCCACGGAGGTCGAGTGGCAAACATTGACTGCGTTTGCAAAGCACTGTGCAATGTTAGCAAGAGGAGAAAAACCTTTTCTATAATTGTCATGAAAAAAGTGAAATGAAAACATCACACTGTGTGCTGGGAAACTGTGCTTAAAATAAGAAGGCTTTATAAGCCAAGAAGTAAAAAAGGACGCAATGAAGCTTGTTTATTTTATCTCAAGCAAGTCGATAAAAAATATGAAATGTTCGCGAAGCCTTCTGAGTCCATTTTCAAGTACAAAAAGCCACACGCTGCAGTAGCAACAAACACAGTGACCGTAGTTAGGGTTGCTTGTGCATCTGCTGTGAAAGCAATAGAGTGAGCTGTTGCATTACACTTATTTTCAAGTAGTTTGTGTCCTAAATGTGCAAATGCATGCACATTCTCGTTCAGAGTCCATGCTGTACATCAAGAGCCCCCTTTGCTGATTTCCACCACCGTCTTTCCTCGGGCGTGGCCCTTCTCCACCTTCTCGAATGCCTGAGGGACCTGGGAGAAGCTGAACGTCTCCTCCACCACGGCGCGGATCTAACAGGCGTGCAGAAAGCATGCAGGTTTGTCATGTGTTATCATAATTTACATAAAAAATATGTGTGACATCATACCTGTCCTGCGTCCACCATTTCTCTGATCTCATCCAGCGCTGGGCCGCTCGGTGCAAAGAAACCCCAGCGGTAGTGAACTCCTTTGACTAAATGCTGCAGAAAAACAGAATTTAACTGTGTATTTTTTTTATTGAAATCCTATTACCTTTTTATTAAAACATCTATTTAAAAAAAAAACATCTATTTATAAAGGTCTTTAAAAATATACATGAAAAGTTTGATGGGCCCAGTGACTGGAAGAGGAGCCCGGTTCATGTCTAACAGCTGATTGGGACTTCCTGTACATCTTGACCAAAATGTTAACATTAACAGAGTGAGTTCCTTTATAAGAATGTGCAACATCTTGTAAAAGTATTTATAGTTATTCACATTTTGCCTCAAGGTTGAGTTTATTTTAACAGCATTTTGCATGATACATCAACAGAAAGTAGCATGTTATTGTTAAGTGGAAGAAGGATAGCTGCAGGCCTGTAAAAGCTCTAACCAATCCATGACCCTCGGTCCGAAGGACTTGGATTTGACAGAGTTTTGTTCCTGCTTTTATTCCCCTCTGTCCTACAAGCTCTGGGGGAAATCGCCTGATTTATTGGTTGTCCCACATGCCAAACGTTCTGACGCGCTCACGTAACGCCAGTGTCCATGCTCGTTCCTTCATAGTTTCCGCTTGCTGGCTGCACATGCGCACTTTTAGTGTTTATATATCCAGCTAGGTTAGCAGCTAGGTTAGCGGTTAGCCGTTCACTGTTGCGGGGGTCTGCCCAATAGTCCGACACCCAATTTCAAGATGAAAAAAAGTAGCTTGGTTTTTAGTATTGATTCTTAGCAGGCCTATGCCCAAATTCCTCTTATCTGTATCAGCAGTTACCATGCCTAGTACTCTCTGATGGCATTAGATTGAACTTTATGGTGAGTGCATGGCGAAGAAAACGAAACATTTCCCACATTAGACAGAATGGTCATGACTTAGGTTGTCGGGTTAGGGTTAGGATTAGGATTAGGGTTGTCAAACTATTGGGTTGTCGGACTAATGCTATGCACCGCTGTCGCTCCACTGCTGTCACCATAGACTTTGAACATTGCTGAGAGTCACAAGAAGCGAACCGCATACAACTTTATGAGAATAGGAAAGCCTACATAGAAAGTAATAAGACCAGATTGGATTTGGGAGACTTTTAGGACGCGATCCCCCTGAAGAGCAGGTAAGACGGTCTTGCGCACGCGCTATTATTCAAAAAGGGACTTGGGGAAACTTCCGGAAAAAAAATTAAATAAATAAATCGCAGACCCTAGCTTTAATGCTGATACGAATCAACTTAACACAGACTCGATTTTCCACTTCTTAGCCAAACGTTCTAAATTTTCACAAACACTCACATGCGATACCACGTGAGAACAATAAATGTTTCCCTTTTCGTAACAACCCGCAAACTGAACGAGTTACACGTGTTCACAAAAGTAGAACAATACGACTTCCATGTCTAATTGGTTGGAATTGAGGAGGAGTCAACCCGGTCCGCTTGTCCTACCCAGGGCACGCCCTCAACGCAGGAGAAATACACTCTGTCGGGGAAGAACTATCTTGGTACGGCACCTGTGAGGTTTTCTCTCAGTTACAGTTCACAGGATACAGTAAGCTATCCTGACTAACAGCACTATCTACGACCAAATCCACAACGCGACTTACTTCTTTAGGAAAAAACATAACTGTCTCTGTGATGGCTGATTTTTCCCAACAAAGGACTATTTGCAAAAGAAAAAAAAAAAGAAAAAAGCCACCACAGAGGCAGTTTCTTCCCCCAGGATGTATCTCTGATGAACTACCAGCTCCTTTTCAAAACCAGGCAGGCATGAAGAGGCCGAGCACCCACTTCCTAAAGGCTTGACCTCACTCAGACAAGAAGCTGAAGCTCAGCCTGGGTCCTGCCCCCTATGTTCTTACATTTTCCAGATGCACGTTAAGACTGAAATACATAATATACAAACAAGGAATGTAAAATAGAGAGATGGCAATAAATGGACTGGGGGAAATTTGTTTGGGACACACAAATACAACAGGAATAGATTAGGAGAGAAAATACATCCGTGTTTAATAATTAAAAAGTCTTTTACAAAAGAATATATATATATTTGTGTGGGAATAAATGTAGTGTAGAAGTACTTCTGTGGTGTTATGGCGGGCTTAGTCTGGGGCTCCATCCGAATACCCTTATAGTCTAGAGCAAGAACTCGTCAGCAAAAGTGGAAGTGCGTTAGCGGATCGCCATGACAAATGTTGTCCGAATAGTGCAGTCAGTCAGTAAGGACGTAGGAAAAGTAGCCTGTAGAATTCCTCCCACAGCTAGTTTTGCCTAGGAACCCTGCAATGTCCCTTACCGGCGCTAAGAACCCCTTAGGTATCCCACGATTAGGAAGAGCATTCCTGACGCAACCAAGTCTGTACGCAAGTTGTAATGACTTGCTGTGGCGACCCCCTGATTAAGGGAGCGACTGAAAGGACTCAAACTTCTAAAATTTTTACCTCCCACAAACAAAAGACAAAGATTTTGTATTTTAGTTCAATACATAAAACCCAGATTTAAAAATTTAAACATTTTAGCAACATCAAACTTTTGACCGCATTTGCATGTTCTTGTTTTACCATACACCTACGTACAAACGTCTCTGACTAATGCCTGGTTAGTACAAGTTGTGGATTATGTGGTGCAGCAAACTGCAAGAGAACTAACCATATAGCGCAGAGGTGCAAACTCTGCATGGAGTTATGGCCACCACAGAAAACAAACTAAGAGGAAGTTACTCCCCGCAGTGCATGTGTGGGTGGCATCACTGTGTATAAATAATCAACCATTTAATACAATGGACTTTTTCTTTCCAAACATCGGTCATTTTATCTATCCGAGTTGGGAAAATACAGATCAGTCCACCACACACACACACACACAACGAAGCCACAGTGCCTGGGTGGTGTTTGCGTCTGCTTCCTCGTTATTGTGCGTACAAATAACCGTGGGATTCTCCGTTTTTCTCACATCATCTGTAGTCTGGTTAACCCTCACTAACTTCTTACTCGACACTTGCAGGTTTTGTTTCTGTTTTATGTCAGGTATGACTTTGCACTTTTCTTCCAAACAGGATGTGTGCAGCAACATACTAGATGTAGCACCGCAATATTTATCTTTGTCATCTTTTGGCCAACTACAACGGGGCCACAAAGTCAGCTGTTGCATTTGCCTCTCAGGATTTTCTTTACCTTACTTGAATGTATGGATAGAAACAGAGATGTGAATTTTAAGGCCAAACGTTATATGGTGAAGTTGTTTATGGAAGTGAAGGTGCAGATAAAAAGGCAGTGCAATGCAGTAAAGATTGTTTCCATGTGACTTAACCAGAAATACCTTGATGGCTTTGGTGGCGACTGTGGCAGCCGTCTGCAGCATGCTATCAGCTATACTCATCTGGTCTGTGTTCAGGAGAAAAGGTGTCAGAAGGGTCATGTATTTAGCTCTAGTCCAAGGTTTAAGCAGGACAAGGGCCCATCAGTCAGGGTCACCCCCCTATGTTATCAAGGACCAGGTCAAATCTTAGTGTACAAGAGAAAAAAGGCGAGACAATGACTGAGGACCGCTCATAAAAGTATCTGGTACTTCCTTCGGCCTCTCACTGAGCACTTGTGAAATGCACCGAGGCTGCCATCGCGCCTCTGAGGGGCAAAATACTTCTGCCAATGTAAATAGACAACTGGCTGACTGTGGCTCAGTCTCCAAGGGAACACATGACGCATGCCGAGATGCTTACTCTGCATCTAGCTGCTCCGGGCTTCACAATACACTGGGAAACAGGCATTTTAACCCCAGTAACAAGTAATCGCCTTCATTGGTCTGACCCTGAATGCAGTCGAGTTCAGGGCACACCTCTCAACAGAACGAATAAAAGCCTTTCGGGCTTGTCTGGCACTTTTCCGCAGAGGCACACATGTGAAATTCAGATTATGCCTCAGGCTGCTGGGTCTGAAGCCGTCTGCGCCGGCAGTCATCACATTCGGCCGTCTGCACATTCGACCATTCCAGCGGTCAATTTGAGCCCCAAATGCCACGCTCACCGCAGGGTCCAGGTTTCTCTGACACGCGCTCTGAATCTGTGGAAACGTCCTGCTTTTCTCAACGCAGCCATTGCCACAGGAACCGTCCAAACTAGGATGGCCATGAACACAGACGCCCCTGCTTACAGGTTGGGGAGCCACACGCGAGGGGCTGATGGCAAATGGCGTTTGCCTCACATTAACTGTCTGGAGATAATGACCGTGATGCTGGCACTGACACATTTTCCGCCCTTTATCAGAGGGCACCATGTTTTGGTCAGAACGGACGACACAAAAGTGGCTCCATACATCTACTAGCAGGGAAAGCCACTCCAGGACAAGGGTGGTGAACAGGGGCGCAGATTTAGTGTCGAGGGGCAATCCCCGCTACAAGGAGTGGAAACTCCACAGTGAGGTGATATCCCAAATATGGGAGAGGGACAGCCGAGCGGAAGTCGACCTCTTTGGATCTCATTCTGATGGCACTCGTTCCGATAGCTCCCAGCTGGCTAGCTGAGATTGTCCCGTCACTGCACAGCGAGCCGTGGCCGCTCCCTCCGCGCAGAGATCTCCTGACGCCACATCCAGAGCACATGGCTCTATGGGCCTGGCCTGTGAATCTAGCTACCAGTGGGCTTCCCCAGGACTTCACTGATACAAATCAGAGTGCAAGAGCCTTTTCCATGTGCAGTGCATATGAGGGCAAATAGTAGCTATTCGTGAGTTGGTGCGCAAAAAGCTACGGTTCTGGGTGTGGGCTCCACAATGGCATGAGTGCAAAGTGCATCTGTTAATCTTCAACTGAGCTTATCTGGCATTACAGGAGCCCTGATATATCCCTTAGTGAGATACCGAAACGAATGTTTAAAGAGAACCGGGGTTAACGCCTTAGCCTAAAGCTTATAACGTTTAGGTTCCTTTGTCCAATCTGATTTTCAACGTACAGGTTCAAATATTAAGGAAGGGACCTCAAGTGGTAAATATTGGAAGTTACAATCAACTAAATGTACGTCTAGCCTATACCTACCCTCAAGTTCAATTGACACAAAAAACCCAGTCTAGAGCTTCCAGGGGACGATTCACAGAGTATCCCAATTTGCTCCATGTTTTGCATCCGTTTTGCTCGTGCCAACTGCTTTACATGTGCAAAATCACAACGCAGAGTGCAGTAAACAGGTATAGCAGGTGGGAGCCATTTGCATTTTTTTTGGTGGGTAAGGCATCAATTGCCACCAACTTTTGCTTAATTTGTTTTTTTTTTGGTGTCATTTTAAAGTTTGTGTCTGTAGCTTCCAGCGTTATGGAGGTTTAGCTGGAGAACTAGTACCACCCACTGTTTTTCACAAAGGATAAATATTCATGGCAGCCACAAAGTCAGAAAAAAAATTGGTTTTGTTCGATCTCATCAAAAAACGAAATGGAAGGGGCAATCACACAAACATACACACGTTATTGAAGCTCGAGTTATTTTTAAATAGCCGGGTCTGAGGGCATCAATGGCTATCTGCTGGGCAACTGTCAAGTCGGTTTGTTTCTGAACGTGAGATTGTGTTTTTGGGCTTTGTTTTTTTCCCCCAGACAGAATGGCCTTTTCTGGTCATCAGGCCGCGCAGCAAGAGAGCGTGTGTGTGTGTGTGTGTGTGTGTGTGTGTGTGTGTGTAGAGGAGACGGGGTGTGAGTGTCTGATTACAGCGGGATGATTGACTGTTTTTAAGTCTATTTTCTGCAATGAGCTCTATAATAAATTAAAACATAGGCCTGTAATAATACATATATGTTTTTTTCTTAGTATTAGCCGCAATTCTACATGGATTCAACGGGTTTCTTCCTGGAGTTTGATCCGTTGTGACAGAGGAGAGGAGAGCCTCTCCTACCTTTCTACTAATGCTGCTTTCTTTCCGCTCACTTTGAGCCCTCTGCATTTCAGCCAACGTTTCAGCTGTTCTATGCTGGGTTTCTCCATTGAAACAGGTTAAAATGAAACTCCTGGGACGTTGTGATCTTCCAAAATGATTGGTATTGCGGTTGTTGCCAATGTAATTTGCGCTCTTCCTGTCCGACCAGCCGGGAAACCGGCTTTCTCTGGAAAAATGTGACATCATTTGAGAACTGCCCTATTGTGTAGGCCATAACATAACATTTATGTGTAAAGTTTTTTTTTTTTTTTTTTAATAGGCCTATATACCATTCTGTTTTTTTGAGTACCATAAATGAATTCTATTTTTTCCATTAGCTGTAAGACATAATCATCAAAATTACCAGAAGTAAATGCTTGAAATACATCATTATGTGTGTAATAATCTAAATAAAGTTTTCACTTTTTGAATCCAATTACTAAAATAGATTATCTTTCCAATTACCATATATTCCAATTTGCTAAGATGCGCCTGTATGTCAAAACAGCTATTGCAGAACTTTGCTACCTGGATCTTACCCTGTGCCGCTTCTTTTTGCTATATAAAAAGTCCCAGTACAATCACATCCCGTTGATGTGAGCTGATGCAAATAAAAAGGCTGGGCAGTAAAGATCGTTTCCATGTCACTTAACCAGAAATACCTTGATGGCTTTGGTGGCGACTGTGGCAGCCGTCTGCAACATGCCGTCAGCTATACCCAGCTGGTCTGTGTTCAGGAGAAAAGGTGTCACAAGGGTGATGTATTTGGCTCCGGTCCAAGGTTTAAGCAGGCCAAGGGCCCATCGCTCAGTGTCCCCCCCTATATTATCAAGGACCAGGTCAAATCTTAGCGTACAGGAGACAAAAGGAGAGACAATGACTGAGGACCGCTCATAAAAGGTGGGCCAGAACTGGTTTAGATCGTCAGAACAATCGAAGGTAGGTGAAAAACGACTTACTTTTCGAGAGCGCTTAGCGGCTCTTCAACAGGTCCGGCTGTGTAGTCGACCACATGGTCCGCCCCGAGCCCTCTTACGAACTGCTCGGCATTGTGGGAGCAAGTAACTGTAACATGAGCTCCCCACGCTTTCAGCATCTGTACAAGAGTTCAAGCTTTAAACGGGGACTGAATCTCTAGGAGTTTTCCAGTCATACCAAACACTCAAAGTGCTTTTACACTGAGACTGCATTCACAAAGCCACTCTGACAAACTCTAACTCACAGATTCATTCACAGTTTAGTTGGCAAAATGGGATTAAGTGCCTTGCTCAAGGGCAAATCTTACATATGTAGCTGAGCTGGAAGTTTGAATAAAACCCACAATTCTTTCGACTGATACAGTCAGCCTAAGTAAATGTTTAGCAATTCCTTAATTATGAATTTTCAAAAAAACTATTAATATTTAAAAAAAAAATGTTTTTTTGATTAGCCCAATCATCAACATTTGAATACAAACCTGAATTGCAAACGTTCCAACTCCCCCGGATCCTCCAAGGATCAAAACCCTGCAAAAGAGGAGAAAGAAAAATACACTTGAAGATGTTGAATAAATCCCTATTTCTGGCTAATTTGATTAAGATTTATGTTTATGCTGCATTGACATTTCCTGTGTCAATAACAGTGCATGGAGTACTGAAACAAATCTGGAGACATCTGGATCTATGGTATTTCCATACCAGGGGCCATATTTAGAAAAGAGGAACCGGGGATCTTTCAGGTTACTAATCAAAACACGTGGGAAATGTTCGCCTGAGATTGCTGGGTGGCTTCTCCCTGCAGCGTCATTAAGATTTTAAATTTTTAATATTTGTTTTGTCTTCCTCTGTAAAACTAGCTTATGACTAAAAAGCCATTTTATATACAGTCAAAGAGCATTAGTTTCCCTTTTTAAAGCTAGTTTCCCACAAGCAGAGTTACTGTAAGTACAAAAAACTGTTTATAGTTATTGATTTTCAATTATCTGCAGGGAGACACAATGACTAAAGATTACCATATTTTTCTGACTATAAGGCGCACGTAAAATCCTTACATTTTCTCAAAAATGTATGGTGCACCTTATAATCCAGTGCGACTTATATATGAAGTTGTGTTTACTGACTGATTTTGTGTTAGGAACAGGGCAGTGTAGTCCTACAGGTAGCTCGCAGGAGAGAGCTGTGCACGCGGAGTGGAGGAGTGATATTACACATTTGGTAAGAATATTTAATGCGCCTTATAATCCAGTGCAGTTTATGTGTGGACAAAGACACATAGACAAGTTAATTCACAGTACGCCTTATAATAAGATGCATCTTATGGTCCGAAAAATATGGTGGTAAAGACTTTTAGAAGGGAGCTTGGAGCCTAACTCTGATCTTATATACTTTCAGTCCCCTCTGACACTGTGCCTTGTCGTCAGTTTTCAATAAAATAGCTTTAAGTAAGACAAGGAGTCGGTTTTAAGGCAACCATGTACCAAACGAAATACCCCATTTCCCCCCTGATGTAGATCAAACCCACTCTGACACCATAAGGCAACCTGACCCACCCTAACGTTTGCCTGAAGTGTGTGTGTCCGTGTTGCCTCACCGTTTGTTGGCACAGTTGTCCTTACTGAGTCCACCCGTGTTCACCAGCGCAGACCAGGCTGTGGTCGCCACATAGGGAATGGCTGCTGCCTCTGTGTGACTCATTGACTTTGGTTTGTGGGATATCTGAGCAGAACACACAACACTATTTTCAGTACAGGTTCTTTGGTCAGACTGTTTTTAATACGAGATAGCGGTACTTTACTTTTCGAAGCCTCTTATTTGCTTGTATGCTAACCTGTCGATGTTTTCACAAATTGGCCTTATGACTGAGCTAAACAACAATAAACAACAGAAAGCAAATTGCTCGGTTCACCTTACCAACACCGACAAAACTCAACAACGCAATCAGGAAATCTGAACACTAAGTTGATACATTTACAAGAACAATACTTCAGGAATAATATGCATACCTCATTGGCACTTAGAACCACAAACTCAGCCAAGCTGCCCTGCTTCCATGGTGGAATCGCTGCCCACACCTGGAGGACAAACACACCAACACAATGTTCACCAACAGTGGAAAATAACAAGGAAATGCAAGACGTCTTTTAAAAATCTAGGAGAACAATTAGTCAAGGTCACTTCATTATTACTAGAAGAACATTTATAGACACTAGTGGCGGATTAAACTTTTACACAGTAATGCATCTTGCAATATCAGGATAGTCAGTCCATAGAGCTCAAAAAACAAAAATGACCTTATCAAGTTAAAACTTGTTAAAATGACACCCACTAACCTACTTGTGAATAAATAAGGGGAAATGTTGTGACGTCACTTCCACTTTAAGCTGATGACATTGTAAATCACTTCCCTAGACATATTTCTGTGAAAACCTGTAAATATATTCATATGCCAACGATATCAGAGAAGAACAGCTGAGTCATGTGTGAGCTGTTTTAAAGACAGAGGAGGCAAATCTTTCAAACAGCTTGATAAGCTCTGTCTGAGAATATTTTAATCAGAAACCCCAAGTCACTAAAGAGCTGGCACCAACTTTCAAGTATCCAGGTGTTTCAGTTTGTTTTAAAAAATAAAGCTCCTATTATGATTTGTATCATTTTGTAAAATAAAAAAGGCGTAAATTCAATTTACGATGATATACTCTACATGATTTTATCTGTTTATCATCTCTGCAGCACAAGGTTCTGTGCTTGGTCCTCCACTCTTTGTCCTCAATCATTTTCCACTGTTTCTCCATTTCAACTCCTATGCTGACGACATCCAGACATTCATCTCTCCCAAATGCATAAGACCCACACCATTCTCATTAGTAGTCTCAGAAAAATGAAATCTACAATAAATCAGCCATGTTAGAAACTTCTGCCTCACTATTGACCAGTTCATGCAAGGCCCCTCCATACAAGTTTGTAACCATGGAGGAATCTCTGGCTCTTCTTCTCTGCCTCTGAAACCTTCATCCCCTCTAGACACGATTACGGGAGCAGCACCCTCAACATTGCACCCTTCTAACTCCTGAATAAAATGTAGTACATCCAGAACCTCCAAACTTCATGTAGCCTTCGTAGTAGCTCAACAGTGCGCAGAGAGCCTCATGGAATGGGTTTCAATGGTCGAGTAGTTGCATTCAAGTGCAATGCAAAGAGTCGAATGCAGTGGTGTGAAGCACGCCGCCACTGGAGACGCGTTCTCTGGAGTGACGAATCACGCTTCTGCATCTGGAAATCTGATGGACGAGTCTGGGTTTGGCGGTTGCCAGGAGAACAGTACTTGTCTGACTTCATTGTGCCAAGTGTAAAGTTTGGTGGAGGGGGGATTGTGGTGTGGGGTAGTTTCTCTGGAGCTGGATTTGGCCCCTTAGTTCCAGTGAAAGGAACTCTGAAAGCTTCAGCATACCAAGAGATTTTGGACAATCCCATGCTTCCAACTTTGTGGGAACAGTTTGGAGCTGCCCCCCTTCCTCTTCCAACATGACTGTGTACCAGAGCACAAAGCAAGGTCCATAAAGACATGGATGGAAGAGTCTGGTGTGGATGAACATGACTGGCCTGCACAGAGTCCTGACCTCAACCCGATGGAACACCTTTGGGATAAATTAGAGCGGAGACTGAGAGCCAGGCCTTCTCGTCCAACGTCAGTGTGTGACCTCACAAATGCGCTTCTGGAAAAATGGTCAAAAATCCCCATAAACACACATGTGGGCAGCCTTCCCAGAAGAGCTGAAGCTGTTCTAGCTGCAAAGGGTGTACTGACGTCATATTGAACATCTATGGATTAGGAATGGATCATTTAAATGCATATTTGAGTCAAGGCATGTGAGCAAATACTTCTGGCAATATAGTGCATTTGAAAAAGTAGGACAGAATCAGCAGCCAGAGTGAACTTCAAGTGAAATTCATACCTTTTTAAGTTGGCCAAGCAATAACTACTCAAGGCATACAGTATGTTACATTGCTGCAATTTGTCCACACAGAACAATAACGTACACATAATTCAGATGAAGCTCCTTATGTGTTGTAAAACTCATTTGCAATTTCTTATCACTGCACTGGAACGGTTAAGACATAGTCTGACTGACTACATACTCGACATAGACATAAAATCATTTTTTGCTTACCTCGTCCCTCTCTCTGAAGTACTTCACATCCAGGCCACACTCCATGACGACGCCGGACACGTCTCTTCCCAAAACGAGAGGGAACTCGTTGCCCGACTGCATGATGTTCAGAGGGTCTCTTTTCATGGCCAGCGTAGCAGAGCCATAGCCACCTGGAAGTGACGACGTGGTTTTAATGTTTTTAAAGTGAAAAGCTTTGAATTACTCTAGTGGAGAGGGCAGTCAAAATGTTACTGAAGACCAAAAGCGACAAGATCAGGGACAGGGAGTGAAGCTCAAAGCCAGAACTTTTTTTTCCCCCACACACATTTTAGCTTGACTACCATCACAAAAATATTCATGCATGATTAAATTGCATGCACTTTTCAAATTCAGGGGTAGATTTCAAAAATGTATTTTGAAATTTTTTCAAATTCACACACAGGCAACTGTGGCTTGAAGGGTTCAGTAGTCGTCTTGCAATCGGAACGTTGTGGGTTTGATTCCAGCTTCCCCTTGTCACACGTCAATGTGCCCCTGGGCAAGGCACTTAACCCCAAGTTGCCTTCCCAGCTGCGTATCGGTGTAAAAATATGTGTGCGTTAGCGAGTGCGACTCGGTGAATGTGGCTCTAGTGTACAGCACTTTAAGTGGTCAGTATGACTGGAAAGGCGCTATATAAGTTCAGTCCATTTACACACAAAAATTAACATAAGAGTCTATATAAAGAAAACGCAATTTTTTTCCCCTTTTAGAGGCACTATAAACCAGAAATTAGTTAAAAAGAAGTACAGACACAGAACAAGTATTCTTCTATTACATAACTGTGCTGCTGCAATAAAAGACTAAAGAAAACATGTACATTTGAAAAGCTAATAATCAAAGAACAGGGCAATAATAAATAACCCTGTTAATAATCCCATTAAGGTGGTGATAAGCGATTGGGTTCTTTTCTCAACAGCGGCGGAGCCAGGCCTTTCAATTTGGGGTGGGGAGGGGGTGGTGGACACAGGGGGGCCAGGGTATCTGCCTTACACCTCTATAGGTGTGTGCACCAGAAAGGACGAATAACTGGGTTATTAATGTTTTTAGATATAGATGTCCATAGATTTTGATGTATTATAAATAAATAGGTGTTATATATATATATATATAAATATATATAAATATATATATATATATATATATATATATATATATATATATATATATATATATATATATATATATATTCAGATTATAGATGTCTGTGTCTATCTATCTATCATAGATAGATAGATAGATAGATAGATAGATAGATAGATAGATAGATATCTGATACTGTTTAAGTGACTGCAGATTTGCCACATTTAACAAGGCAGCATAGGCAGAACCCGCCCAACGACGCGTCTACGTATATGATGTCTATGATTCCCCCCCCCCCCCCCCCCCCCCCCCCCTCTCTCATGTCAAGTCCACGGGGTTATACCATTCCACAAAACCACAATTGTTCGTTAGAAGCTGTGGCTTAATGGGAGGAGCTGAAAAAAAAGAAGAAAAAACCCAACAGTAAACGTGCAGTCACCATCTGAATGCGTCTTTCTCTTCTTTATTCTCACCGATCTCTGCCTGAAGATTGAAACCCACCTCTCATGCTGACATCCAGCGGGTTCAGTCCTGCTGCAAACACCTTCACGATCACCTCGTTGGGGTAGTTGATGACGGGGAAGCTGGCGTTATTGGTGAATCGCAGCACGTCATTGTTCCCATACTTATCAATAACCCAGGCAGGCATGACTGTCATTGCCCTGCTGGAGGTCCGGAGCAGTCTGCTCTGGCTCCTGAGCCAGGCAGGCGGTCTGTGATCACAGAGGGATTTACTGAGGTTTAAAAGTAACCTTCGGTGCGTCAAATATCCAACAGAAGTCATGTTTACAGTCTCTCGATACAAATAAAATGTCCCGTCTGGTAACCCGTACGACAGCTAAAGCAGTCCGACCTGTGTAGCTATAAGCTACTCTTCGCTCTTACCGAAAGTATTTTACGTTCATATAAAACATGCTCAATATTTAGGGAGCAGAAAAGCGAGCAATCCAACTGTTTGAACCATTTCAAATCAGCGTCCTATTCTTCGGTAACGTTCTTCCTGCTATCCGACCTGCGGCTCCGCCAATCATATCGCTGTTTGTTCAGCGGCCGGCCAATCACAGCGGGCGCTGTTAGACGTTGACAGGAGAAGCAGACATGGCGACTTACAGGCGTCGCACACTGCTAATGTTGATGTTATTTTGAAGGGTGACCGGAGAAAAGCAGCAAGCATGCTCGGCCTGACTTTAAAAGAGGTTAGTGCGGCCACTCCTCCACCGATTCACGGTTTTATTTAACTGGCCATTTATTTGCGTCACGGTCTGTAGGACAGTTTCGTTTAATACATAGACATGATCTCTATCTAAGACAGTCAGTGTACGTTAGTAGCAAACTTCATAATAAAAACAAAAATAGTTACAGATGCAAAGGAATATCTCCACATCTTGCTTTAATTGGATGAAGAATTAAAACATGAAAGTGTTGCTCTTATAAAGTGTAGAAAAGCTCTTGTGTCCTTTAAAAGAATGTTGCAGCACGACTTAATTTTGTAAATATGTATTAGAATGAGCTACAAGACTCCTCGAACAATGTGCTTTGGACAGATGAGACCACGTTGGCGATGTCTGGTTATAATTCACAGCGCTATGTTTGACGAAAGCCAAACACAGAACACCACCTTTAACGCCTCACAGCTAGTATCAAGCATGGTGGTGGAGGTGTGATGATTTTGGCTTAACTGACATCCTCAGTGCTTGGGAGCCTTTTAGTCCTGTGCAAATGCAGTCTTGAAATTTCCTTAGCATTAAAATATTCCAGAGTCGACTGTTAGTGATTACAAAGTGGAAACGATTGGGAGCAACAGCTTACGCAGCCGTGAAGTGGTAGACATGTAAAATGACGAGGCGAAGTCAGCGGATGCTGAGCTAAATAATGCAGTATTTGGTCATTTGCTGGTTATCTACGTTTTTATTCTATACCCAGTGAGATATTTTTTCTCAGTTTTTGTTTTTTTCCAAAACATCCTACTGACCAAACATTACAAATTTAAAGTAGGTTTGCATTTATCCTTAATATATAGGTACTACAACAATGGCTGTCGCATGTCAAAGTGCTTTACGAAATAAAAAGCGAACAAAGTACAAAACACATTAAAAAAGAGACAAACATGTTAAAAGAAAGTATCAATGCACTAAACGTCAAAGCCCTTTTTAAAGAAATAGGTCTTGATTATGGCTTTGAATAGCGGCAGGTCAACGATGGAGCATGATTCATAGGAAAGACTATTCCAGGATGTTGGACCAGCCACTAAAAAAGACCAATCCCCCCCCCCATTGCTTACACCTAGGCAAGGCAAGGCGCAATTCAGTACAGAGACAATGCAAAGTGCTTTACATGATTAAAATATAGGAAAATAAAACAAAATAAAAGCAAGCAGGAATAAAATGTAGAACCAAAATAGAACATTAAAAACAGTTGGACTAAAAAAGTTAAACTAATGATGTTTCAGTAGAACAGTTTAACTAGAACAGTCAAAGGCAATCCTAAACAACTGTGTTTTTAATCTTGATTTAAAGGAACTCAGGGTTTCAGAATTTAACAGTTTTCTGCAAGTTTGTTCCAGATAAGTGGAGCATAGGAACTAAATGCTGCTTCTCCGTGTTTAGTTCGTGTTCTAGGGCATTTATAAGTCTATTTATAGACCTAGAGCAAGGCACCTCCAGCAGATGTTGACTAGCAGCAGCTGGTGGGTTTTCAGAAGAGATAGGGTGGCACAAGGCCATTCAGTGCTTTAAAAACAAACAACAGTGGTTTAAACTGAACCAGGAGCCCGTGCAGAGATAAAGGTAAAGGAGTGGTATGTTCATGTTCACGTGAGTAAAGAGCTAAACTGGGTATTCCATTACATGGCTTACTGAAGGCATCAAACAAAATCCATTCAGTTTCATCATTATTTAGATGGAGAAAGTTTGGATGGAGCAAATGTTTAATGTCCTTTAAACAGCAGTGAGTGGAGTTTACACCGAGTGGAGAATGGGGAGTGACCGGCAGATAGATTCGCAAATCGTCTGCATACAGGTGAAATGGCGGATTATGGGATGCAGTAATTGGCAGCAGGAGAAAAGCACAGGCCCCAGAATGGATCCCTGTGGCACACCACAAGGCCAGTGGAATCGAGGAGGAGGAGGACAGGTCACCTATCATGACAGAGAACGATCTGTCCGTTAAATAGGACTTAAACCACTAAAGCACAGCTCCCTAAAGGCCATCCTGCTGAGCCAGATGAGGGATGAAGACCAGGTTGTACACAGTGTTTTTTGATTTTGTTGTTTAAAAAGAGGCCTGACCACGGCCTGCTTGAAAACAGACGGTACAGAACCTGAACTTAGGCAGCTATTAATACAAGTCAAGACACATTGACCATTGGCTTCAAAGGACTAATTGAGCATCTTGGAGGGAAAGACGTCCGGAAGGCAGCCAGTGTGTCTCGTCTGCTGAACCACCTGAAAGAGTGGTGGTTGCATCACCAGCTCAAACTGATCAGAGACAGCAGAGGTCACTGGTGGAGCGCATCGTTGGACTGTACTGCAAGCACACAGGCCATGTTCTGCTTGGTAGAGACTATTTAGTTAACAAAGTAGTTAAGGAAATCATCACACGTAGGCTGTGTGTACGTGTGACACAGTCTACACGTAGACTGATGGTTTGATTTCCACCAGTTGTAACTCTAATGGCAGAGTTGCAAGTGATGGAAATCAAATTAGAAAGATACTGAGACTTGACCCACTGAGCAGCATTTTCATTATCACAGAGACAGTCTGCCAGTATGAGAGACTGCCTAGAGACGAGCTTTCTTCCATCTGCGTCCTGCTTGTCTCCAGCGCTGTCTAATAGCCAGGGTGGTATTATTAGGCCAGGGGTCTGGCTTAGTTTTAGATGTCCGCTTTAGAGATGCGTTGGGGTTTAACAAGTCCAGTCTTTCAACAAAGGCAGCAGGAACCCGTCCTGCAGGGGAGGGAGCGGCGGATACATCCTGGGATCAAAGGCTTTACCACAGGAGGAAGGGAAATTCAAATATGATGGGGAAATGGTCGGAAATCCATGTGTCCCAAAACTCTAATAGACACAAGATGATCGTGAGAGATAGCTAGGTCCGGTGTTTGGTCATGTGTGTGCATACGCCCTGACACTGAGTCGAGCTGAAGGAATCCAAAAGGCTTTGAAACTCATTTTCCAGTTGGTTTGAATGGACCGCAAACGTGAACGCTAAAATCGGCATGTACTTTTGCAACGATTCAGCTAGTAGTTCTGAAAATCCTCCAGTAAAAATGATCATTAGTTAACGCATTGATTTGCTCTCCGCCACTGAGTCACAGATCTCCAACTGCAGATTAGTAACTTCTTGAGGTTGGGAAGAGTTAATGAAATATGTCAAGAACACTTTCATTGAAACCAAACAAAACGTGATGTTACTTCTGGAATAAGAAAATGGGCCTGTTAATTTACAAAGATTTATTGTATAACATGATGTAATTTCTTATAAGTTCACGGAACAGCGGTGAGGGGTTATGTTTATCTAGATTGCTTCTTTACGTCGTGTTTTATTCTTGCTCTTCCAGGTGTCGTCGGCCTTCAGGGAGGGAAGAATCTCCCCAACGGAGCTCTGCAGGAAGTGTCTGAATCGCATCAAGAAAACTCGGCCCCTGAACGCTTACATCACCGTTACGGAGGAGCTGTCTCTGAAACAGGCTCAGCAGTCGGAAGCGAGGCTGCGACGAGGTGTGGATACATGAGTTTTATTCTCAGTCCGGTCTGAGCGGAATCACTGGCGCTGTTGTTTTGAACGTGGTGGTGTCTTCTTGCAGGTGTCCCCAAAGGTCCCCTGGATGGGATCCCCTTTGCAGTCAAAGACAATTTCTGCACGGCAAACATCAGGACGACATGCGCGTCCAAGATGCTTGAAGGTGAGAGCACAAACTGTTTTCTTATGAATAAATCAGAATCAGTTCAGGTGTGATTAAAAAGCATCCCCGACGTTACAGGCTACACTCCGCCGTACAATGCCACCGTTGTACAAAAGCTTCTCGACCAAGGCGCCGTCCTCATGGGGAAGACTAACATGGATGAGTTTGCGATGGGGTAGGTCATTCACTTCCGAATCTAAGTCTGTAAGTAAATTAGATTTTAAAAAATCTGTGATAATGTTTTTATACAGAGTGAAGTTTGACATGTTTGACCTCGTCACAGGTCGGGCAGTACAGACGGGACGTTCGGTCCAGTCAGGAACCCGTGGAGCTACGCGGCTTCGTACAGAACACAGACGGGGGCAGCTCCTGACTCCGACTGGGTCATCACCGGAGGAAGTTCAGGGGGCAGCGCCGCAGCGGTCGCCTCGCTCACAAGCTACCTGTGAGGATGCACAGCGACTCTGACGAAGGAGCAAAAGTCATAACTGTACACTCATGTTTGCAAATCTTTTGCCAGGGCTTTGGGCTCAGACACGGGCGGTTCAACCCGTAATCCCGGAGCACTGTGTGGCGTCGTCGCCCTGAAGCCCACTTATGGCCTCGTGTCAAGGCACGGCCTCATTCCCTTGGTCAATTCCATGGATGTCCCTGGAATTATTACACGTAGCGTCAACGATGCAGCTATTGTTCTTGGTGAGAGACATTTATTTTTCTTCGTTTTCTTAGTATGATGACCATTTCGGACACTAAAATAACCTTACAGCCACCTTGTGCAACACTGATTTGAAATCTGTGCAATCTTAAATCCAAAAACAGTTCTTTTTGGCTTTTGGTTGCTCTCAGTGGGGTTGTGATTACTTTTGCAGGTGGCAGGGAAATATACTGTCAAGCTCTAATTAAGACTTTTTACAGCAGAACAAGATTCTCGTAGGTAAAGCTGGTGTAGATCTTAATCATTTCCATTTCAGTCTTCCTGTGGGTAAAAACAATTATTGTTAGAATTTGAAAACTTCAGTCTCTTTGTGTAGCTTTTCTTAACTATTATTTTTATTAAGGCCTCAAAATTAGACAATTAGGACGATTAGTTCGTCCATAACTACAATCATATGTGTCGACGTTCCCTCCGGGTTTGTAACTTTCGTTATTACCTAGATGTCAGAATAAGAACCAAATTAAACTTGTATTTTAATGTCGATGTTGCATTTGGAGAAATCTGTTTTGAGGAGGATCAACAGAATACACATACTGTATATCCTTAACATAGCTACAGTGGGATCAAGCAACAGCGTCAGTGTTAACAATCCAAATTACTATTAGTTGCAGATTATTCTTAAAAAAAAACGACATGTGGTATCATTGCACTGAAAAGACGCATAAAAAAAATTAAATGGTCTTTACCATTTTAGAAGCAGGAATAGGATAGAGCAGGTGTAACCTGAAAATGTGTTTACATGTCAAACAGGTGTCCTCCAAGGCATTGATGTCAAAGACTCAACCACAGTTCCTGCTCCATCAGCACTAGTAGAGCTTCCTGAAGACTTTGATGTCAGGAATCTCCGTGTTGGCATCCCTAAGGTGAGTTAATGCACCCTATTTCCTCAGTTAACTGTTGAGGCTTTTATCTACCTCCACTGCAATGGGTATGAAGCTTTAACAACCTTATTGCCACCACACACCTGATATGAAGTGGCTCTCTTTTTTTTTTTTTTTTAAGAGCAGATGGAGCATGGGCGAGACAAACACAGGGAGCCAAATACACGAACAGTCATTGTGCATTTTGTTTAAATTCTAAGGTTCGAAAATCCAATCAACAGCATTTCGAGAGGTTGGCAAAAACACAATTATAGCTGGATTGTAAATTAGAAACAGTGGTTATTTCTGGGAGCACCGGTTTCATTTTAACCAATTGTTCATGAAATCAGCCCAACCGTGCTACCTAAACATTTCACCACGGTGTTTATAAGAGGAAAGGGATCAGACTAATTTACTATCAAATCCTATTTTTCATCATCCATCCATTTTCTTACTCGCTTTATCCCTCATGGGGTAATTATTTTATTCTTGCATCCAAATTCCATCCATCCTTCCGCCCATCCATTCGTCCATCTATAAACTTCCTCCTTACAGCCTGTGTTTTTATTCATATTTAAAGCCTGAAATGTACCTAAAAACAAATGAGATCTCTAAAAACTTGAGGCAGGAATGGGTTCAGATGTGAAAAATGTGTAAGGAACCCTGACTTTAGCTGGTCTTTGCCGTCTTTCAGGAGTACCATGCCCCCGGCCTGTCTGAGGAGACCGTGGCTCAGTGGAGTCGTGTTGCAGACTTGTTTGAAAGAGCGGGAGCCCGGGTGGAGCAGGTTTCCCTCCCACACACCCAGTACTCCATCGTCTGCTACCACATCCTCTGCTGCGCTGAGGTGGCATCAAACATGGCCCGATTTGACGGGCTGGAATACGGTACAAACTGAGCTGCGTGGAGTTAAACGCGCCGTAATTCTGCAGGCACATCATGTGAGGGTGGTAAATGTTTTGGTGTTTTACTCCGAATCCAGGCCACAGGAGTGAGATGGAGAGCTCCACTGAGGTGATGTATGCTTCAACCCGGCACGAGGGCTTCAACGATGTAGTCAGGGGGAGGATTCTCTCCGGAAACTACTTCCTGCTCAGACAGTAAGACCTCAAACCGTTCTCAGTTTTCAGTCTCCACAACCAACCTCGGTTACGTACAGTGTCGGCTGCCGGTGCTTAATTTTCACAAAATGACCATGGACTTGTCACACCTTCCAGGAACTACCAGCACTACTTTCTAAAGGCCCAGAAAGTCCGCCGGCTGATCGCGGACGATTTCGGCCGCGTTTTCGGCTCAGGAGTCGACGTGCTTCTAACTCCCACAACTCTTACTGATGCGGTCCGTTACTATGACTTCACACAGGAAGACAACCGCACACGCAGCACACAGGAAGATATGTTCACCCAACCTGCAAACATGGCAGGTATGGAGCAAAACCCGCCCCGACCTCGAGAGCCGGCAGGAAGTGTGGGAGGATTTTAAGACTTTATGTATTTTACGGCACACAAAGCAACTCAGAGTGAAACCTTTCCGCATTTCAAATTACAACCATCAACTTCAACGCGTTTCATTGGCTTTCCACGTGATAAAGCAACTTAAAGTAACACATACTTATAAAGTGGAAGGAAAATGTCTCGTGAATCTGGATTCAACCCCCTTCGAGTACTCTGAAATGTCATACAGAAACAAAAGTAGTGTGGCATAACCGCAAACTTACAAAAGCACAGCCTTAAGGCTAGAGGAACGCTAGAAGAAAGCCATTGTTGGAAGACACCACTAACATGTCCTATTTGCAAGTTGCTATTTGCAAGTTGCTACAAGCCACAATATTTTTTACACAAATTACAATCCACTGTAGATACCAAAATATTTTCATAAATGTTTCAACAACGATCAGCTTAATTTCCAACATAGGATTTTATAATCCTTCTTTTAAATTTTTTTTTAAATGAATATTAAGCGTTGAACACTTTTTTTTTAGCTCTGAATTCAGTTTATTCCATGTGTTCAACCCAACAACAGAAATGCAACGCTGTTTCACATTTGTTCTAACTTAGGTAACTTCTTTAAATTATACATAAATGGTGCAGTTTTAAATTCAACCAAGTCCCTAAAATTTAAAGCTTTCATCTTAATGAAAAACTGGTATGTATGTTATTCATAGGCTGCTTTCTTTACAATCCTGATAGCTCTTTTTTTGAAAAATACAAATTGGATCAAGATTAGTCTTATATGTACATCCCCACACCTCTAGGCCATAGATCATATAAGGGAGAACCAAGGAACTATACAGGAGAAATAATTTTTTTCATAACTTGGACATAATATAGTTTATGTCCAACTGAGTTTATTTTGTATAATGATTCCAAGGAACTTAATTTCATTCACTTGTTGTATCTCAATATTATTTAATATAGATTTTTTTGTCCCCATCAATTTTGTTTTGTTCGGATTTAAGGTTAGTTTGTTTCAATCAAACCAATTCTTTATTATGGTTAATTGTGTTCCAACAATATTAATTAATGTCCTTAGTTTCTGACCACAACAGACTATAATAGTTTCACCTGCAAATAAAGTGAAATATAGCATGCTTGAAACCAAACATAAGTCATTGATATACACGATAAACAACACACGACCCAACAGTGAGCCCGGTGGAAGGCCGCAAGACAATGCTGGACGTCAATGCTGTTAATGTGGACATACTGAGTCCGGTTTACAGATAGCTCCTGACCCAAGAAAGGCCACACCTCATAATTTTATTTAATAATTCCTAATTCACTGTGTCAAAAGCATTGGTTAGATCTAGAAATACCCCCAAGAGCATTTTATTTGTTAGCTATCGCATTTGATATTTTTTGTTACAAGATCCACTAATGCTAATGTGGTTGTCCTATTGGGTCCAAAACCGCATCGTTGTTCACAAAATATATTACGTTTCTCTAAGTAATTATATATTCTTTTACGGAACAGCTTCTCCAAAACAATGGTGCGTTCATGAAGTAAAAAAGGCCATGCCCTCAGTGACACCATGATAGGTGGCAGTATCGTGCTGAGGGGATACTTTTCTTTAGCAGGCACACGAACATGATTCTGAGCAGGACGGGAAGATGGATAGAGCTAAATACAGGAAAGATGCGGCAGAAAACCTGCTAGACGCAGCAAAAGGCTTGAAACTGGAGCAGAGGTTCAGCTTCCAGCAGAACAACAACACACAGCTACAAAAGAATGGTTCAGATCAAAGCAGGTTCATGTATACGTCAGAGTTGTGGTCGAAGTACAACAGAAAATGTGTGGCAAGCTGAACTTTAGCCATTTTACAAAGAGGAATAATCATAAGTTTCAGTCTCTAAGTGTGTAAAGCTAACAGGGATACCTGATGCTTTTAGCCTTTTATTTGGAGGAACATTTAGAAACCATGTTCCGCTCCACAACAGTGGAACGTTATGGTTGCAGTGTGATCAAAATATGGAGAATAAGGGACGTGAATAATTTTGCAAGGCATTTTATACACAATGAACGGCCACACTTGTTACTGGAAAAGCTTTGTCAGAGCAACGCTAAATTCTCCATTTTTAACCGTTTTTACCACAGGGCTTCCTGCTGTCTCTGTGCCGACTGCTTTATCACGACGAGGCCTTCCCATTGGCTTACAGCTCATAGGCCCCGCCCTGGAAGACAAGAAGCTGCTGTGTGTCGCTCGGTGGATGGAGCAGAGGGTTGGCTTCCCATCCATCAATGACTGCGATGGCTCACAGGAGAGCAGGAATGATGCGGGAGTGACAAGGGAGCAGACGTCAGCTGTCTGAGGAGCACCTTTGATACAATCGGGACTATATTTCCTTTCAGGAAGTTTTATGTGGAGGTGTTGAATCACAGATTATGATGTCTTATGATGATAAAGTATATGTAATAAAGCGCAGCATTTAAAAACATGACCTGTGTAAAACAGTGTGCGGGTCAAAGGGGACGTTGCATCACATCCTGTTAAGCAGACTTCATGCTGGCATTCTTAGCTGCTTCATAGTTGCATTGCCAAAGCACTGTAGCTCATAATGAGAAACTGCGTTTCTCTTCTCTATGTGTGGTCTGCTGGGTTTTTGAAAGTGATTTACAGACTGGCTCACTAAGCCTCCATGGCTCCCTTCAGTACATTGCACACGCAAAAGCAAGTTTTAATCCCAAATGCTTAGACTTTCCTCATCTGCATTTTAGCGTTGGACAGTTGGTGGTTAATTTTTGAGACCGTTTATTCTCAAATCATGCGTGTGAGAATTAAAACACTTATAAAAACTGAACTAAAAAACATTTCTTTGTCTCAAATATTCTCACCTTATTCGTCCATCATCTATAGCCGCTTATCCATGCAGGGTCCAGTGCTGATCCCCAGCAGTCATGGGGCAAGAGGCAGGGGACACCCTGGACAGGTCACCAGTCCATCACAGGACCACCATAGAGACACAGCCATGCACACACCAATCCACATCATTTGCATGTTGAATAAAAGAAGTTATTTCCAGAATGGAAATTATATGTTATGGTTTTGCTGAAGTGAAAGCAAGTATACAAATAAGGCTGTGGTTTTCAGGAAGCACACAACACATCCTTTTTCTGTCGCACTTGACATGAGAAAAAGGGAGGATGAACTGTGACATATACGGTCGAATTTTTTGCCACCCTTATGCAGTGTTGCCCTTTGTTTTAAAATACCACTATGCATAAAGCCTGGGTTTGAAAGGCAGCTCTAAATCCTCCGAATAGCCTCTGGTGAACCAATATGCAGTAGTAACTTCCCATGCTGATGCTCAGCAACCGTTTTGCTCTTGTGTTTTTTTACCAAATACAGCACAAAGCAGAAGTCTCACAGTTCTTCCTGTATTTTTTTTTTCTTTTTTTGGCCTCAACCCCAGTTTGCCTTTACTGATGTTTTTTTTTTTTTCTCATACATCTAAATGTAAACGTCACCTAATCCTCTTCAGGTTCGATAGAAAAACAATGCAAGATCTTTGCTTTTGCCCAAAGTACGCTCTTTTATATTTTTAAAGGGCATGAAAAGCAAAGTTGATCTTGAATTTTCTCTATGGTTATATTGCTGTGCAGGCTCTGTTGCCGCCCTTCCTGTTTGTGTTTTGCAACGTTTTGGAGCAAGTTTCAACCGTATTTTCCCTTACTCATACGGAACCGTGAAGAATATGAAAACTGGTCAAAAATTTATTTTAGCTTCCACTCTTTAATGTTAAATGCTGCAGTTGGAAGCAAGTATGTGGAAACACTCTCTTTTTGACATATATAACAGATCACATTTTAAAATAGTCGACCACATTAGGGTTTAGTTACAATTACTGTTGAGATACAAATATCGTGAGTGGTCTTTACAACTGGATGCCTAACAAAATTTGTTATTTAAAGCCATTTCTCTTCCTGCTGACATACAACATAATCAGACTGTGTGTAGCATGCATTGTATCTAAAAAAATTTGAATGTTCAGTAATAGTGGAATTTGTTTTGCCAGTCATCTCAGAAAGTCATATGATATAGAATCATTACCCATAGTGGTGTATTTCAAGCCTTTATTTGTTGTACATTTCTTAATTATGGCTCACAGGTAATGAAAACCCAAAATTCAGTGTCTCAGAAAATTAGAATACCGTGAAAAAGTTAATCATTTGAAACTCATGGTGTTACACCCTAATCAGCTAATAAGCAAAAAAAACCCAAAAATACCTGGAAAGGTTTCCTGGCCCTTTAACCGGTCTCTCACTCTTGGTCAGTGGGCAACACAATTATGGGGAAGATCGCGGACTTGACAGATGTCTAGAAGACAGTCACTGACACCCTACAAGATGAGGGTACGCCACAAAAGGTCATTGATGTAGATGCTGGTTGTTTACAGACTTCTGTATCCAAGAAAAGTAAGTGGAAGGAAGAAGTGTAGGAGGAAAAGGTGCACCAGCAATAGGGAGAACCACAGCCTTGAGAGGATTGTCAAGTGAAATCCATTGAAGAATGTGGAAGAGCTTCACAAGGAGTGGACTGAGGCTGTAGTTCTGTGTCCTTTTTGCGTTTATGCTGTCTTCTCTAACCCCCAGTCGGTCATGGCAGATGGCCGTTCACACTGAGCCTGGTTCTGCTGGAGGTTTCTTCCTGTGAAATGGGAGTTTTCCTTTCCACTGCTGATACATTCTTACTTGTTATGAGGGATTGCTGTAAGGCCAACAATACAATGCAAACATATTGTCCACTGTGGCTATATGCTCATCTAGAAGTAGTAAATGCCGCTAATCAACGTCATGATACAATCTGCAGGGTTTCGTTTGACAGAAAACTTTTTAACCAATCTGTCTATATGATTCTTCGTATCGACTTTGCAAAGTACCTTCAGATGACGTGTTGTGAATTTGCATTATGTAAATAACCTGATTTGAATTACTAGAGTAAAATGTCTGGCTATGCGAATAACTTCACTGAACAAAGAGCACGCTTGTTTTAACCATTAGTTTATGAGATACAGACAAACACCTACAGTTTATGTTGGAATGAGATTTCTGGTTTGTACACAGGTTTAATTGTTTTAATGTTTTTTTCTGCCAGAAGGGCCAGATGCATTGCCGCTGACCCCACACCGCCAGGCAATGTTTGACCAACTGTTAGGCTTGCTTCCATCAGGCAAACATTTCAAAAACATTAAATCCAAAACTAACAGACTTAAAAACAGCTTCTTCCAAAAAGGTTGTGAGGGCTATCGCTCCCTGCTGTAAAGATTATGGTCTGTTACACATTTCGATAACACTACTGTTAATGCCTATTTGCACAAGCAAAATTTCTCAAGAATGTCTGATTGCACAGTTCCGTATATTAAGGTTTAAGATTACTACGTAGAATTCACTGCAGGCATAAATGTACCATCGAAGGAGCTTTGAGGGAAAAATTCATGCAACTACACATTCTGTTTAAAAAGAGACTGATATCAGACTTTCAGAACTCAGTACGAGTCTCAGCAGACCCTAAAGCAGGGGTGTCAAACTCATTTTGGTTGAGGGGCCGTATACAGCTTAATCTGATCTCAAGAGGGCCACACGAGTTAACTCATTGCAAGATTAAATAGAACTAATATATGTGGACTTGTTGTTGATTTTTATATTAAGTTAATTTCACTTTTACACAACATATTATGAATAATCTCAGCGTTTTTAAGAAAAGTATGTGCAATTTCAACAATACTTTTACTCAGTTAAACATTTACTCGTGCATTATGCATAAGAACTGATCACAGTGATTATACAATGTTGAAAAACATTTATTTACATTTTTGGAACTTAAAAACACTGTCCTGCATGATAAAATACATCAAACAGATAAAAAATAAGAAATTATTTGAATTTTTCCACACCTGAAGCTTAGTCTGTTAATTAAAACACAGTGCCCCTTGTGGACAATATAGGAAATGCATATTTTCAATTAAATGAAGTACATGTTTTTTTCAATTATTTTTTTAATTTTTTTTTATAATGATAATGCATTTAGCCACAGGGCCGGACTAAATTGTTCGGGGGGCCGGATCCGGCCCGCGGGCCGTATGTTTGACACCCCTGCCCTAAAGGCTTTTTAATTGCCTTATAATAATATTCATACCCCTTGAGCTATTGTTATTCCGTCATCTTACAGCCACAAATCTTAATGTGTTTTCGTCGAATTTTATGGGGTAATAATTCGGAAGTGAAACAGAAGTGATACACTGTTTTCCAAGGTCCTTTTAAAACAATGTATCAAATTATAGCCCAAATAATGTATCATGGACAGCATTTGTGAAAGGCGATTTTTAATTCTTGCCCAGATGTTTCGTTGGATTTCGGTCTGGACTTTTGCTAGGCCATTCTAACAATTGAACTATACCATTCCATTGTATCCCTGGCTGAATGTAGCCTTGGTGGCTTGCTGCAAGGGTAACCGCTGCATGTGTTTCAAACCATTTACAGTCTCCAAGAGATTTCCTTGCAAGATTCCCCTTGCTCCATCCAACTTAGACCACTTTTAATGTCCTTGCTGAAGAAAAGCAACCCCGTAGCATGATGATCCCACCACCATGTTCTAGGGCAAGTTCAATGTTAGTTTTCCTGCATACGGCATTATTCTTCTTAGCAAAATGCTCAGTTTTCTTTTAATTGGACCAGAGCACTTTTCTCCAACTGCTGTATCACCTGACAAATTAAAAATTATGTTATTATCTTCAAAAGCAATTTTCTTTTTTTCACTCGTCAACAAAGGTGAGATCTGTCGACAGTTATCCTATCAACAGATAATCCCATCAACAGATAATCCCACCTGAGCAGGGGCTCTCTACTGCTCCTCTAGAATAACTACGCTCGGTTTGGATTCGTGTCCCATGCCATTCCTGTTAAGTGGACGGCCATGGTTTGGTTGATCTGCTGTCACGATATACTTCATTTTCAGACTATTGTGCTCAATTAGATGTTCTAACCCTGCCTTAAACTTCTCCGCAGCTTGACCTCTTACATGTCCGATGTGTTCACTGGTGTTTTGTATGCTGTTTGTTCACCTCAAGAAACATCTGACATCTGTAGCCACACTGAAATTAGATTCTGGACTCCTTTTGAAGGCAATTGGTTGTGATTTTATATAGAATAAAGGGGGCTAAGTACAACACATTTGATCTTAAACATTTAAAAGCCATGAGATGAAAATGGGACATACAAAATGTTCTCACTGTACATGTATAGGTTTTCAGAATCAGAATCAGAATCTGAATCATCTTCTTCTTCCGCTTATCCGGGGTCGGGTCGCGGAGGTAGCAGCTTTAGTAGGGAGTCCCAGACGTCCCTCTCCTCAGCCACTTGGGCCAGCTCCTCCGGGGGGATCCCAAGGCGTTCCCAGGCCAGCCGAGAGACATAGTCCCTCCAGCGTGTCCTGGGTCTTCCACTGGGCCTCCTCCCGGTGGGACGTGCCCGGAACACCTCACTAGGGAGGCGTCCAGGAGGCATCCTGACCAGATGCCCGAGCCACCTCAACTGGCTCCTCTCGACGTGGAGGAGCAGCGGCTCTACTCTTAGTCCTCCCTGGATGACTGAGCTCCTCACCCTATTTCTAAGGGAGAGCCCGGACACACTATGGAGAAAACACATTTTGGCCACTTGTATCCGCGATCTCGTTCTTTCGGTCACGACCCAAAGCTCATGACCATAGATGAGGGTAGGAACGTAGATCAACCGGTAAATCGAGAGCTTTGCCTTTTGGCTCAGCTCTCTCTTCACCGCAACGGATCGGTACAGTGCCCGCTTCACAGCAGACGCCGCACCAATCCGCCTGTTGATCTCCCGCTCCATCTTCCCCTCATTTGTGAACAAGACCCCAAGATACTTGAACTCCTCCACTAGGGGCAGCACATCCTCCTCAACCCGGAGGAGGCACACTACCATTTTCCGGTTCAAGACCATGGTCTCGGATTTGGAAGCACTGATTCTCATCCCGGCCGCTTCGCACTCAGCTGCACACCGCTCTATTGAGAGCTGTAGATCACGCCCTGATGAAGCCAATAGGACCACGCGAATAGCAGAGACGCAATCCTAAGGCCACCAAAACGGATCCCCTCAACACCTTGGCTGCGCCTAGAAATTCTGTCCATAAAAGTTATGAACAGAATTGGTGACAAAGGGCAACCTTGGATGAGTCCAACTCTCACCAGAAACGACTTACTGCCGGCAATGCGGACCAGACTCTGACACCGTTCATACAGACACCTGACAGCCCTTATTAAAGGGCCCGGTACTCCATACTCCTGGAGTACCCCCCACAGGATCCCTTAAGGGACACGGTCGAATGCCTTCTCCAGATCCACAAAGCACATGTAGACTGGTTGGGCAAACTCCCATGCCCCCTCTAGGATCCTGCTGAGGGTGTAGAGCTGATCCAGTGTTCCCCGGCCAGGACGAAAACCACACTGCTCCTTCTGAATCCGAGATTTGACTATCCGACGGACCCTCCTTTCCAGAACCTCGGAATAGACCTTACCGGGGAGGCTTAAGAGTGTGATTCCTCTGTAGTTGGAACACACCCTCCGGTCCCCCTTTTTAAATAGGGGGACCACCACCCCAGTCTGCCAATCCAGGGGAACTGTCCCCGATGTCCACACAATGCTGCAGAGCCGCATTTACCAACACAGCCCCACAACATCCAGAGCCTTAAGGTACTCAGGGCGAATCTCATCCACCCCCGGGACCTTGCCACCGAGGAGCTTTATAACAACCTCGGCGTCTTCAGCACTAGAGATGGGAGAACCCGACCCAGAGTCCTCAGGCTCTGCTTCCGCAATGGAAGACGTGTTGGTGGGATTAAGGAGGTCCTCGAAGTATTCCGCCCACCGACGCACAATGTCCCGAGTCGAGGTCAGCAGCACACCACCCCCACTATAAACAGTGTTGGCACTGCACTGCTTCCCCCTCCTGAGATGCCGAATAGTGGACCAGAATCGCTTTGAAGCCGTACAGAAGTCTTTCTCAATGGCCTCTCAGAACTCTTCCCACGCCCGAGTTTTTGCCTCGGCGACCAGCCGAGCCGCCTGCCGCTTTGACTGCCGGTACACATCAGCTGCTTCCGCAGTCCCACTGGCCAACAAAGCCCGATAGGACTCCTTCTTCAGCTTGACGGCTTCCCTCACCACCGGTGTCCACCAGTGTGTTCGAGAGTTGCCGCCGTGACATGCACCAACAGCCTTGCGACCACAGCTCCGACTGGCTGCCTCAATAATAGAGGCGCGGAACATGGTCCATTCAGACTCAATGTCCCCCGCCTCCCTCGGGACGTGTTCAAAACTCTCCCGGAGGTGGGAGTTAAAGCTCCGTCTCACGGGGGCTCTGCCAAACGTTCCCAGCAGACCCCTACAATATGTTTGGACCTGCCAGGTCTGACCGGCTTCCTCCTCCACCATCGGAGCCAGCTCACCACCAGGTAGTGGTCGGTGGAGAGCTCCGCCCCTCTATTCACCCGAGTGTCCAAGACATGCGGCTGCAGGTCAGATGAAATGATAACAAAGTCGATCATTGAACTACGGCCTAGGGTGTCCTTGTGCCAAGAGCACATGTGGACTCCCTCATGCTTGAACATGGTGTTCATGATGGGCAATCCATGACGAGCACAGAAGTCCAACAACAGAACACCACTCGAGTTCAGATCGGGTGGGCCATTCCTCCCAACCACCAACTGCCAATATGTAGTTTGCAGATGTCACCTCCCTGGTGGGGAAGGAGCCCGAGCTAGTGCGCGAGGTTTAGAGGTTCCGACTTGAGATAGTCGATCTCACCTCAACGCATGGCTCTGGCTCTGGAACCAGTCTCCTTGAGAGGGGCTGGACATTCTTCCACTCTGGAGTTGCCCCTGGTGAGAGGCGCCGAGCTGGAGTGGGCATACTTGTTGCCCCTCATCTCGGTGCCTGCACGTTGGGGTTCACCCCAGTGAACGAGAGGGTGGCCTCCCCCCGCATTCGTGTGGGGGGACGGGTTCTGACTGTGTTTGTGTTTATGCCCCAAACGGCAGTTCAGATTACCCAACCTTTTTGGAGTCCTTGGAGGGGGTACTTGAGAATTTGAATCAGAAATATTTTAATAATCCCAGAGGGAAATTATCTTCGTTACACGATATGTGACGAAGATTTACAGATATACAATAACATATATATATATATATATATATATATATATATATATATATATATATATATATTTATATTATATATATATATATATATATATATATATATATATATATATATATATATATATATTATATAAGCCTCCTCCGACCACCTCCTCACAGTCCTTTGGTCGTAGGCTTCCTCTTCACCAGAGGCACATAGCAGGGTTTGAGGTGAACCAGCTTGTGATCTGACCTGCCCAGAGGGGGGAGAGAAGAGGAGATGTATGCATCCTTAATGTTAGCATACATCGGGTCCATGGTCCTCTCCTCTCTGGTAGGGCAGCTCACATGTTGTTTGAAGGTCGGCAGAACTTTGTTCATGGTGACATGGTTGAAGTCTCTCGACATGATGATCAGAGCATTGGGGTGTTGAGTCTGTAGTTTAGAGATGGTGGTGTGTATGATGCTGCAGGCAGATGTTGGGTTAGCAGAGGGAGGAATGTACAGGACAGCAATGATGACATGCGGGATCTCTCTAGCCAGATGGTAAGGACGGTGTCCAACGGTCAGCAGTTCAACATCCGGGCTACAGAGCTGTTCTTTAATGGTGATGTGACCCGGGTAACACCATCTGCTGTTTACTAGAGTGGCAAGCCCCCCTCTTTTCTGCTTAACACTCTTAGTCTCCCGGTCACCCCGGACGGAGTGAAAGCCATCCACGGAGACAATCTGGTCCGTAATGTCCTTGTGCAGCCATGTCTCAGTGAAACACATTGCACGGCTCTGTCCTCTTAGATTCTGAGTGGGCATTAGTGGTGTGTATAAGTGCTAGTCTTTTTGTTTGACTGGTGCCTTGTCCACAGTATACCTTGGAATTGCCTGAACAGGCGAGCATATTTATGTGTCATGGTAAAACATGTGCTCCTCTTTTCCCACTAGTACGTAGACAAGGTCTGTCCCCAGGCATGGCTATGCATAGAGACGGAAGTAAATTATTTATGTAACTTTAGATAAGCTCATACTGATGCTTTGTGCAACTGCAGATATGTTTACATATTCAGAATGACACTTCCAGTGTCAAAACAGTTCTCTGTTCACAATTTTCCATGTTACTCTAATTATCTGAAATATGCTTCCCCTTTTGCCTTATCTGTGTCAGAATCTGCTTGACATGTAAATATGTCAAAACATATTTTTTTAAAGCTTCAGTTCTGTCTAAATGAATGTAGTACAGTTTTCAGTTTCCTTGTATCCTTGTACAAAGCAGTCGAATTATAGATTAAATATTTGAAACAGGAAAAAAATAAAGGATAATTTAGGATCATTCGTTATTCTAACAAGCCAAACACATATGAAAACTGGTTTTGGAATCGGTAAAGAAGGCTGTAGGCTTCAGGCAGAATCTCAAACCTAGCCCTATTGAACATTTCTGGTCAATGCTTAAAATCTGGCTCTATGGCAGGAAAGTAACCAATTTAAATCGATTCAGCCAAGAGGTGTGGTAAAATATCCAGCCATAGTTATACTAGTGTCATTTTAAGAGTTATAAATCATTTACCTGATCACCATGCATTTGAGTTTGCACAGCCCACTGATATTCTAACCTTTGAATGGGAACATAGTTACGGCATGTTGATTTTGTTGACATGTCCAAGTCCAGCATGGGTATTTGTACCAGTGTTTGAGAACTGCGAGGCAGATTCACGTGTTAGGAAGCCCCAGCCAAAGTCCAGACCTAAATCCAATTGAGAATTTGTGACAGGACTTGAAAATTGCTTTTTACATACGTTCCCTGTCTGATCAGACTGAGATACCGCTATTTTTTCTTCTATTAGAAGAATTTTATTGACTCACTACGGGGCGCGCTCGTGGCGTAGCGGGTAGCGCGCTCCATGTTTGGAGGCCTTTAGTCCTTGACACGGTCGACCCAGGTTCGAGTCCAACCTGCGGTCCTTTGCCGCATGTCTCTCCCCCTCTTCCACCCCCTTCCTGTCAGTCTACTGTCAATAAAAGTGAGCCACTAGAAGCCGCAAAAAACAAAAAAAATTTTTTGTTTTTTTATTGATACACTATTTTAAGACTTTGGTGCTCAGACCTCAGCAGGAAACATTAACACTGAATTATACTTTAATATGCATAAGCAGGTGTATGAGAACAGGGATGTTTTCCCCCAGGCTTGAAACTGGTGGTGGAGTGGAGATAAACAAAGTCAGTTCAGTCCATAGACTGCTGGTTGGCGAGACAATCTATTTGAGCTGTACTGGCGAGATCCAGTAGACTGTGAGAGCTGATACTAGTCCTTCACTCAGGGACCCAGAAAGATAGATGTCCAGCTTGGATGAATAGGTCGCAAGAACCTGTCCACGATGAGCAAGCATGAAGCGACAGTGGAGAGGAAAAACTCCCCTTTGGGAAGAAACCTCTGGCAGAACCAGGTTCAACATGGCGGTCTTCTGTCGGACCGATTGAGATGTGACAGGGAATACAGTAAGAGTCCGGGAGGATTTACACTCTGATATGGACGAGGTTGAAGGAGTACCATGGGAAAGCCAGATGGAGCTTGGCTACAATGGTGGAGAAGGGGATGGGGGTGGGTTAAATCAGGGTCATTTGAGTCCAAATCAGATATTGCGCAACCACTGCTTACGCTTGGCTGTGTAGCAGGCTGAGACGTGGATTTGAAGATCTTTTAAGATGAACTCAGGATGCTGATTAGGCTTCGTGGAGGTGTGGTTCAAAGCTGATTGGCTTGGTTCGGAGGTGGATGAGCCTCTGATTGGATGAAGGTAAGTAATTCAGTTTGTACGATTTAACTTCCGCCTAGGCTTCATATTTACGCAGCACTTTGCTCCTTTACTGCCTGTTGAAACCTCAATGACTAAACTACATTTAATAGAGAGTTTTAGTTCCCCTTGAAAAGAACAAGCATCAAGGTGTGGACCTAATGATTTTTACAACAGAATCCACTATGTGCAACACTCCTCTTTTGTTCATGTGCAAACGGATTTCCCTTTAAGGATAGGTGAATAAAAGTGTGCATGGAAAGAATGGAACTTTGTGTTCATTTTATGCCAAATCAATATAGGTGTTCAAACTGTGGGGGGATATGTTGTGGTATGCTAGACTGTGGTCAGGTGCATCCTGTTTACTTCATATGAAGTCTTAGTTATAAGTAGGTCATTTTTTAATTTACAATATAATACACTAATACCGATTGTTTGTTAATGCTGAAACTGGGCAACTATATTATTTGGTTGCATTTATTCCAAAAAGTTATAATGATAATCGTAAAGATAATTAGGGCAATAATAATAATCATAATTATGAAAATCCAGACACTACAGAAACAGTTTGCAAAAACCTAAGTCCAGCTTTACGAAGTCATTCCAATTAATGAGGTGAAAAGCAGCCAGGTACGGCTGCTGAGGTATAACAGGTCATCGTGAAGCGTGACCAGCGCTGTGCAACACAACTGCCACTGCCCATCAATCTGAGCCCATTGCAAACAATTGAAACTCCATCCATCTCCATAAAATATGAACGAGCTGCAGTAGATAACTGTTAACTGATGCGAGTCAGCCAATGTAGCAAAACAGCATTTATGTAAAATAATACTGAAGGTGATGCAAGGAAGGAAGTGAAAAACCAGAATCCGGAACCAAACAAAGCAGAAACAGTACCTTAGGCAAGTGCACAAAAAAATTGTAAATTCTAGGGAGAAAAAAAGAATCAACAAGTCTAAACAGAATTCAGGAAAATATTGAAATCATGTCCCTCATTTCATATTAAGTGAACCTGATTTCAAGATAATAGTTTTCCAATCCCTTTAAGGAACAATTTACAACAAAGTAAAATATGTAAAACGTCTTACTATTACAACAATTGCAGGATAATGTTGCTTTAGGCTGGGTGTCTGAAAACTTTAAATGAGCAGTCCATAATTTACTGTTTTTTTTTTTTCTGACACAGAGGCCCATTTCTCTGAGCCACTCTTCAAAGTGGAAAAGACATGAGGACATGCCATTTAAGTAAGTGAGATGTGCGTCAATGTTGAAGTTTGTTAACCAAATATGACCTTATCACTTCAGTCATAGCGATAATAGTCATAGAACAATACCAAGTGCAATATTGGGCTTACCATGGATACCCATCAGGCATTTTCTATCCAGTAACTTGCCAATAACAGTTTTTTTCTTCAGTTTTTTCTCTCTCTCTCTCTCTCTCTCTCTCTCTCTCTCTCTCTCTCTCTCTCTCTCTCTCTCTCTCTCTCTCTCTCTCTGCTACTATTATGTGGGCTTAATGCACGTAATGCAAGCTGTTTGGTACGGTGGAGGATTGGTGATGCTGTGGGCATGTTTCCCTTTCAAAGAACTTTGCTGAGTGCATGGGATCAAAAACTATTGGAAATTCCAGGGCTGATTCGGGTTTTTCGCTCATTCATCCTACCGTTATCCTAAACTATGTGACAATTTTAACATAGAAAATCCAATAGAAAATCTGTGTGGTGAACGGAAGCTCATTAGAAAAGACCCACTCTCAACAGTGGTGCCAACAGGGTGCTTTATCTCATGTGCTTCTTCAACATGAAAGGGTTTAGTCTGAATTTATTGTGATTGCATATATATATATATATATATATATATATATATATATATATATATATATATATATGTTTGTATATCTGGAGCGTTTAACAAAAGTAATTTCCCTCTGGGATTATTAAAGTGTGTCTGATTCTGATGACTAATTCTGAATTTCCCTGAAAGTAACATTTTAAACCATTTTAAAATCTAATGGCACTTAATTATATTGCACAACTAAATGTGTAGATCGAAACTCTTTGCTCTTCTGTTTTCAAGAAATTGAAAGTGTGCAGACCAACTGTGTACTTAACTCTTGAATTGCAAAACAGATTTTTACATATTCTGCATTCTGTGGTTTTACTTGACAATTCTTGGAGATGTTTTGTCAAAAACAAACAAAAATCAACAACAACAAAAAAGGTTGGATTATGGTTTCTGTTCAAAATGTTGTTGTTTTTTTATGCCCAAGCACAGTGAGGGGGAAATTAGCATCAAACAACTGAGCAGAAATATCATCCAAAGTTTTATCTGATGTGGAAATACAGTAGTAGAGTGTTAGGTGCGTGCTGAAATATTCAAATGCATTGTCATTTGTGTGAGCACTAATTTTACTTTACTTGTTGTGACAGACTCGGCGGCTGTTTTGCAACTCTTCTTGTGTGCTTAGCGCCTTAGTGCTCCGAAGGTACAGGTTGCAGATGTTCTGAGCATTTCTACCCCACAGAGGTGTGCTGCAACAGCAGGGAGTGTTTCTTTAGAAAACTAAGGCTGTGTTTGAGAAACCTGCACAATGTTGTGGCTGTGTTACCGATCTGATAATTTAAAACTGTTGCTCTGACAAACCTTAAAACAGACCACAAACTATTTGTTCATCGCAAGTCTGAAAAAGAAGTCGACAGAATTAATGCACTGCATTTTACATTTGCAAAAGCATCAGAAATGTATGAATTGTTCCGTTCACAAGTCAACCCTTCATGCAACAGTCTAGATTACATTTTATTTCTGAATTCTCAGAAATGTCATGCAAGAGCTTAGTTGAAGTGCTATGTTGTTTTGTTCTGTTTTTCTTGTCAATATGGGTGTATGGTAACTCCCACAAGCACAAGACTATGACCCTAGTCTCTATTCTTATTGAACTATCTCATGAGGAAAGCTTATTTTTGCACATGATGACAGAACTTCCTGAATGCTAGCATTGTCGCCAAGCTGAGTTATTACCACCGAAAGACGCATGTCGCTGATAATGAAGTTGTACAATCTTTGTTGCTGTGTAACTGTCTGTATCTACTGAGATCACTGTCATTGTGAATGCATTTACTTTGTGTCATTAACGTACATTTGAGCTGCAATGGCCATTTTTTTTTAAATCCTACAAAACACAGATTATCCACTTAATTAGTTTATTTCAACCGGTGTCTTGAAGGGCGGAGCGTGCCACGGATCTCTTACAAAGAAGGAGTCCGTCCTGCTTATCATGATTTATTTTATTTTCCATTTCGGAGTTTACACTAATTGTTTTTGGACGAAAATGAAGAATACAGATATAACAATTTGATCTGGGTTGGCAGATTATCTCACATTTCTTTTGATACTCACTAAAGCTGAAATGTGTCAAAGTTGTCAACAATCCAACTTTATTTGTATGTACTGGGCACAGCTTGCCTAGCACATAGATGTTCCTTGATTTTCTATTACATAAACTCACATGGTAATGTCTGCGTCACACAGATGTGAGAAATTTGTGTGAAATGTAGACTCTATTTCCTGTTCTTAGCTGGGAGGAGCGGAACCCAGTGTGGTCTTCTGCAATGCAGCTCATCTAATTCGAGGCTCATATTACACATTTAAAGATAGCTTTCTGCATACCTTGGGTGCAACCGGTAAGCTATTCTTGGTCTTCTATCATCTCGAAGAAGTCTATGCATTCTATCGTGACATCTGAAATTAACACGGCATTTTTGCCCACACAACTTCCTCTCATTGATATTTCCTCTTTTTCGGACTATTAAAGTATCAGTAAACCTAAGAAATGGTTGTGATTGTGCATCCCATTAAATCTCAGACAAGCCCACCGGGCACCAAAAACCATGCCAGATCACTTCAATCCTCTTTCTCCCCTATTCCTGTCCCCAACTTGAGCTTCAGTAAGTCACTGTCAACTCTTCAAGAGACCTAAGTGAAGTTCTGCTATTTTATTGACTGATATCCTGTTTGTGTTACTAAACGATGAACTTGATAAAGTGGCTGGAGAGTGTGGTCAAGTAGTCGCTCCTCAAAAGTGATGCCAATGGCATCTGAGATGTCATCAGTATACGATACGGCAATAAAATTGAGCAATGTTACCCCTGAAAGACGTAGCTTTTCTCATCTCACTGCATTTTCTTTTTTTCTGATGTACTTCAAGCAATTGGGTTTTCTTTAACAAAGCCATGAATTTAGTACAGACAGCCCAAGTTCCCTGTTTATGTTTAAGGCCATCTTTTCCTCAAAGTTGACTCATCTGACGTTTTGGCCTCTGTCATCTCATTGTCGTCGTCTATAGGTGTTTTTGCAATGGCACTGGGAAACCCACTAAATTTCAATCAGAAATATATCATCTTTCAGAAATGAAATTGTGTAGCTGACATCCTTCGTAAGATATGATCAGCATGCAACTGAAATGCAACTGCACTGTGTCACTTCCTTATGAATGTGAAAATGCGAAACTGGGCTCCAACGGATGTCAGAGGGTGAGTAAAAGGATGTAGCTCTGCATGCATCCTTGTGTAAGGTGCTCTCTAGATGGCTGCATGTGTGCTGGCTTTTACAGTATCAGTCTTGATCAGAATCAGCATCACTGGTTAAGATTGTGTGCACAAACAAAGAATTTGACTTGTTTGTGTATAATAATAGCTCATGCTGGTTCTAGATGAACAAGGTATCTGCAAAAGTTATCAAGAAAATGTGTTTTTTTTTTCCCCCACAAGAATGTTTCTATACATTTTTTTGTCTGGTTGGTCTGCACTTCTGTTTTCTGTTGCACGAATGGAGCTTAGACGAAAATTCAGACTGGAAAAAAACATTCACTCCTCATGAAAGAGCGTAGAGCCAAAGGGGACAGTTGTCTGCGTTGTTGATGGCTTTGCAGCAATCCCTCATACTGAGTATGCATGAAGCGACAGTGGAGAGGAAAGCTCTCCTTTAACCAAGAGGTTAACCAAAACCTCCAGCAGAACCAGGCTCAGTGTGAACGGTCATCTGCCTCGACCGACTGGGGATTAGAGAAGACAGCAGAGGCACAACAGCACAGAAGCACACATTGATCCAGGAATCCTTTATATGTTATATGGTAAAAGCGGATGATCTGTCTCCCCTGCATGCTGTCACAGCTAACAGAACGTCAGACCAGGTGTACCTACTATGAAGGAAAAAAATGACAGCGAACAAAATGTTAAAAGCTGAAATAACAACAATAATAACAAACAATGCAAATTGGAGAACAATAAGAGAACTCAGCAGAGTGTGAAAAATAGGCCTTGATGTCCTCCAGCAGCCTAAGTTTATAGCAGCATAACTCTAGAGATAGCTCAGGATAACCTAAGCCACTCTAACTATAAGCTTTGTCAAAAAGGAAGGTTTTAAGCCTAGTCTGAAAAGTACACAGGGTGTCTACCTCATGGACCAAAACTGGGAGTTGAGCCAAAGAACTTGGTGCTCTGACCGTCAGAAGACGTGAAAGCCCATGGACATGCACATCTTTCATGTCTTCTGCCGGGGTCCGAGCGCCAAAGAACTTTCTCATTTATGTCAATAAATCTTTCTAATTGTCTCTTCTGTCTGTGTGAGTCTTTCCAGGTTGAAATGCAGTGTTTCCTGATCTTGGTTCAGTGAGCTTGCTACCGCGAATGTTACTATTTTATGACATCCAGACCCCTTGTTTTAAATTAATGAGCCATTAACAGGCTTCAGCAGAGTTAGGATTAACCTAAATCTTTTAACCAGTAACTTACGTTCATCGTGACCCTGAAAAATAATTATAGATATATTGATATCCATTGTTGTTATTACTTTTAAAGCAACTGTAGTTCTGCTTTCTTGCTTACCAAAATCTGGAGTCTGGACTTTTCATTTTGCCTGTAATTAATATTTTTTAGTTGTTTGCTCATAAGATATTTAATGGCCTTACATAGATGCTTGTAATCAGTGAAAATAAAACTTATCTTAAAACGGGAAGTATTTGTGTAAAATATTGTTCAAAGTGCTTAGTTTTAAGTGGTTCTGCTTTGAAATCATTGAAAGAGAAAGCATCTTAGTGCTGACAACTCTGAAGTGTCCTTCATATGTCCTCCGCTGCACTTTATGATCTCATGTGTACCCTCTATACAGAGAGGAAAATGAAGAGGCCATGCCTTAAGTGGCTACACCCCCACCAAAGGAGGACACCCGAATGCATTCCAGTTAAACAGCTGCACTGCAGGAATGGGACCGCCGCTTCAGCAACTTTCTTTCGCTTTGAAAAGAGATGACTTCAGATGGAGATACACAAAAAAATAATCCAAGTCAACACAAACATATGTAACAAAGGTTTCTATGGTTTCTGATGAGGAACTGTGCAAAGGGAATGTTTGGGGGCTCGGGATCACCGAGCACGGGTCCTGATAGGAATCCACCAGATGAGATGAGGTGGACAATGGAGTCTTTGTCTGGTGATCAGAGCGGGGTACAATTCCCACCCAGATCGGGAGTTGGTGCTGGGAGGAGGTGGGATGGACAAAAAAGAAAAAAGGTGAATTCCAGCATTCTCTCAAAGATAGAGAGACCCTTTGATGGCAAAACCCCATCAACAGGTGAAGGAGGAGGAAGGGCTCTGCAACCTGATTGTATTAAATAACGTTGAGATGCTTTCAAATACAGACTTTATTCTCTCTTTTTTTTCAAGTTACAAGTTATACATTTTGTAGGGCTGAAAACTCAAAATATTAATCAAGCCGAGAGATTTTCTCTGTTAAGTTCTGACAACAAACATAAACTGCAGGTTGCACTGTTACAACTGTAAGACACATGTGATTCAGGGCAGTGCTTTGTTTGTGCATCCGTACGCCCATACTTCCTTACATTACATCTGAAAACAAGGCTTAAAAAAGTTTTACCACCATCTACCACCTTTCAGATATTAATGGCAATAGCTAAAATCCTAGTTTAGATGACGGTTGTGATAAATTGATAAATTCAATTAATTAACTAAGTATAAAATGCCCAGACAAAAACAATGGACTTTTAGAGCTTGTCGCCATGTTTATATCAGCTGGTTAAATAGTATATATTACACCTTGCATGCTAATCTCATGCAGGAAGTTAAAAGAATTTTGAAAAATGCTTTCTATTGCCACATTTTGATGGCACTTCAAAGTTTTGAACAAATAGTTACTTGTGGTTTGGAAAACCTAATTAGTCACACAACTGCAAAAAAGCACATCAGTACATCAGTGCACAAAAATTTAATGAAATGTCTCTTACCCCTTTATTCCACTGAAAGAATCTAAGACCCAACTCATACATTCATTCATTTTTAGAAGCACCCTAAAACATTGACGTTTTGAAGCAAATTACAACTTAAAGACCCTTTGTCCCACAAACACAGAGAAATACAGTGCAAGGATTTTCCCGAATAAGTAAACGTTAAAATCCATGAAAATGCCAAGTAAACATCAGGACAACTATGCATTCTGGTTTGATGTACTTCATCAAAACATATTCCCTCCACCAAGGACAAAACCGGATTGGCAAACCAGATTTCTGCAGCTCTTTATAAGCGTTGACAGCAACTTTTAAAACTTTCTGTTTGTGACACCATTAAAAAAGGGAAGAAGCTGTGAAAGCCAGAGAGAGCAACAGTGTCATAATTAGGGGGGCAAAGGTAGATGTGGAATTATTAGTGGCATTTAGTGCAGCCGTGGTGGTCATTGTCGATGCAGCCGTGGTGGTCATTGTCGATGCAGCCGTGGTGGTCATTGTCGATGCAGCCGTGGTGGTCGTCGGTGCAGCCGTGGTGGTCGTTGTCGGCGCAGCCGTTGTGGTCATTGCCGGTGCAGCCGTGGTGTTTGTTGCAGCACCCGGAACCACCTGTAATAAATAATTTTTAGGCTATTGTTTCTATGCAGATCAAACGGCCCTAAAGGATATAGATATTATATTATATATATATATATATAGATATATATTATATATATATATATATATATATATATATATTATATACATTATATAAATATATATATTATATATATTAATAGATATGATATATTATATAAGATATTTATATATATATATATATATATACCACCACCACAAACACCACAAACCTGTTATTGCACCCTGTTTCACTGTTTTAATACCTCCTTTGGCCCCCTAACTGACTTCTGCTAAACATGTTGAATCATGGGGCTCAAAAAGGCATGTCATTTTGCAATGCATTGTGAGATGTGATCACCATTTTTGGGGCAACGGTTTTGGTTTAGATTGCTGATTCGCTTGCAGGTGCCATGAGAGACGGAGATGCAAAATGCTTGAAAAATAGGCCATACTAAAGAGAAAGGTGATGGACTGTACCAAGACAAGCTAAACCCTGATCCGAAGTTGCGTTGTCTCGAAAAAATATCCAAGATAAGTGGTATTGAGTGTAGAAACAAGCAGTGTAAACATACAGAACCCTGTTTCCCGATGTCCAGGTATCCCACATTGCAGTGTGGTTAAATTTCAAGCCGCATTTAGTAAGTAGTACATATATTTGAATAAGTTGTGCTGGAGCTGAGAAACATCTAAAACATGCAATGTAACGGATACTTAGCAGCAGAATTGGGGAATACATTGAATTCACAAATTAGTTTGCTGGATTTAAAGTAACAAATTACAAACACACCAAGAATTAAATTAAGTTCTGACATTCTAAGTGAATGCTTAGAGGTAACATCACATTCATAGCTTTAAGAATTAAAACAAGCGGGTCTTTATTCACAAATTTTGGTTAAAATATCATAAACTCTCCCAAACCAAATAGTCTACAATTGCCAAATCAAGTTTTCTAATAGTATTAAACCCAGAAAAGATAACTTACCAGTAAAGATAGATGGAATATGAGGAGAAAAGCTGCAAAGGTACGGATGAACATCTTGTTTGGCTTGTTGTTTCAGGCAGGGTTTGATATATGCGCAGATGAAGGGATGCTCCTGTGCTATTTAAACAATTTGGAATGTTTTTCTTATCTGCAGATCCCACCCATTTCTCATATGCATCATGTATATGTGTATTTTTCCATGGAAGCCCCTCCTTCACACCCTTAACTGTGGGATATTTTTCTGTGGCCTGGATATTCACATATTCTTCATGCATTTTAAATACTAGAACAACGTGATCAATAAACAATACAAATAATGGTAGTTCTTTATTTTTTAAATGCATATTTCCTAAATGAGTACACACCATTAACAATCTGCCTTTTCTGATGAAGTAAAGCTTTTTTTTAACCCTAACCAGACTTAAAGCCCAACAGCCCACTATTTCTGGGGCACGAAATGGACCTTCTTTTTTTCTAGGTTCATTACTGTAAGCTCCCTTTTGTTAAACATAGTTATCCATCCATCCATCCATCCATCCATTTTCTAACACGCCTATCCCTTGTGGGGTGGCGAGGGGTTGCTGGTGCCTATCTCCAGCTACTGGGAAGCAATAAACGGGATGACAATTATGTGAATAACATTCAACAGAATATCAAATAGCTGGGGAGAAGACTAGGCTGGAAAACTGAGGATGGCACAAAACAGAAGTAAACTATACACAAAACATAAACACCAACCAAAAGATGCACAATCCAAGAAACCTAAATACTGATAAATATAGGATTGTGACACCTGAAGGAAAATCTCCAGCCATCAGTGTGACCATAAGCTCAAGTACACTTGGGTCATGCAGAAGTTCAATTTGCCCAGTCCCAATGCTCACACTTGCACCCTTGTGCCCTTCAACTGTGCGATGACTGTTGTGATAAATTGCTGATGTGTGTGATTGCTGTGGAAATTGAATTAATTAACTAAGTATAAAATGCCCAGACAAAAACAATGGACTTTTAAAGCTTGTCGCCATGTTTATATCAGCTGGTTAAATAGTAAATATTCCACCTTGTATGCTAATCTCATGCAGAAAGTTAAAAGAATTTTGGAAAATGCTTTCTATTGCCACATTTTGATGGCACTTCAAAGTTTTGAACAAATAGTCACTTGTGGTTTGGAAAACCTAATTAGTCATACAACTGCAAAAAAGCACATCGGTGCACAACATTGAATGAAAGGTTGGTCTTTTGCAACATATCGGATCTAGAGAGTTGAAGCAAGACAATCCCAGGGGCAACAGATGCTCGAATTGCCAGTGTTTTACTCGTCCTGATGCATCCACTTTACCTAAAATATGGCCCCAACAGACGTCAAAGAAGTTGTCCCTTACACCTTTAGTGCACTGAAAGAATCCAAGACCCAACTCATACATTCATTCATTTTTAGAAGCACCCTAAAACATTGACGTTTTGAAGCAAATTACAACTTAAAGACCTTTTGTCCCACAAACACAGAGAAATACAATGCAAGGATTTTCCCGAATGAGTAAACGTTAAAAATCCATGAAAATGCCAAGTGAACATCAGGACAGCTGTGCATACTGATGTACTTCATCAAAACATATTCCCTCCACCAAGGACAAAACCAGATTGGCAAACCAGACTTTATAAGGGTTGACAGCAACTTTTAAAACTTTCTGTTTGTGACATCACTCAAAAAAGGGAAGAAGCTGTGAAAGCCAGAGAGAGCAACAGTGTCAGAATTAGGGGGGCAAAGGTAGATGTGGAATCATTAGTGGCATTTAGTGCAGTCGTGATTGTCGTTGTCGGCGCAGCCGTGATGGTCGTCGGTGCAGCCTTGGTGGTCGTTGTCGGCGCAGCCGTGGTGGTCGTTGTCGGCGCAGCCTTGATGGTCGTTGTCGGTGCAGCCGTGGTGGTCGTCGGCGCAGCCTTGGTGGTCGTTGTCGGCGCAGCCTTGATGGTCGTTGTCGGCGCAGCCGTGGTGGTCGTTGTCGGCGCAGCCTTGATGGTCGTTGTCGGCGCAGCCGTGGTGGTCGTTGTCGGCGCAGCCGTGGTGGTCGTTGTCGGCGCAGCCGTGGTGGTCGTTGTCGGTGCAGCCGTGGTGCCTGTTGCAGCACCTGGAACCACCTGTAATAAATCATTTTTAGGTTATTGTTTCTATGCAGATCAAATTTTAATCCCAACGGCCTAAATATATATATATATATATATATATATATATATATATATATATATATATATATATATATATATATATATATATATTTACACACACACACACACACACACACACACACCTGGTATGCACCCTGTTTCACTGTTTTAATACCTCTTTTGGCCCCTCAAGTGACTTCTGCTAAACATGTTGAATCATGGGGCTCAAAAAGGCATGTCATTTTGCAATGCATTGTGGGATGTGAAACAGATTTGGTTTAGATTGCTGATTCGCTTGCAGGTGCCAAGAGAGACGGAGATGCAAAATGCTTGAAAAATAGGCCATACTAAAGAGAAAGGTGATGGACTGTACCAAGACAAGCTAAACCCTGATCCGAAGTTGCGTTGTCTCGAAAAATATCTAAGATAAGTGGTATTGAGTGTAGAAACAAGCAGTGTAAACATACAGAACCCTGTTTCCCGATGTCCAGGTATCCCACATTGCAGTGTGGTTAAATTTCAAGCCGTATTTAGTAAGTAGTACATATATTTGAATAAATTGTGCTGGAGCTGAGAAACATCTAAAACATGCAATGTAACGGATACTTAGCAGCAGAATTGGGGAATACATTGAATTCACAAATTAGTTTGCTGGATTTAAAGTAACAAATTACAAACACACCAAGAATTAAATTGAGTTACGACATTCTAAGTGAATGCTTAGAGGTAACATCACATTCATACCTTTAAGAATTAAAACAAGCTGGTCTTTATTCACAAATTTTGGTTAAAATATCATAAACTCTCCCAAACCAAATAGTCTACAATTGCCAAATCAAGTTTTCTAATAGTATTAAACCCAGAAAAGATAACTTACCAGTAAAGATAGATGGAACGTGAGGACAAAAGCTGCAAAGGTACGGATGAACATCTTGTTTGGCTTGTTGTTTCAGGCAGGGTTTGATATGTGCTCAGATGAAGGGATGCTCCTTTGCTATTTAAATATTTTGGAAATTTTTTCTTATCTGCAGATCCCACCCATTTCTCATATGCATCATGTAAATGTTTATGTTTCCATGGAAGCCCCTCCTTCACATCCTTAACCGTGGGATATTTTTCTGTGGCCTGGATATTCACATATTCTTCGTGCATTTTAAATACTGGAACAACGTGATCAATAAACAATACAAATAATGGTAGTTCTTTATTTTTTAAATGCATATTTCCTAAATGGATACACACCATTAACAATCTGCCTTTTCTGATGAAGTAAAGCTAAAAAGCTAAAAGTAATTTACATAGACAGACTTAAAGCCCAGCAGCCCACTATTTCTTTTTTTCTAGGTTCATTACTGTAAGCTCCCTTTTGTTAAACATAGTTATCCATCCATCGATCCATTTTCTAACACGCCTATCCCTTGTGGGGTGGCGAGGGGTTGCTGGTGCCTATCTCCAGCTGTCAATGGGCGAGAGGCGGGGTACACCCTGGACAGGTCACCAGTCTATTACAGTACACATAGTTACTTTGAGCAAAAATTCCTAAGGGTGTGTGGAGTATGGTCTCAATAGGTCAGGAAACAATTTGTAAACATACACTGGCATTTTCATTGCAACCATTTGGGAACTAATGCTTGTGCACTGATAGATTGCATGTGCTCTCTTGCAGAAACCCTGATGTCATGGATCCAAAGCGCAGCAGGAACGACACTGCAGAGCCATGGTGTGAAGAGACAAACAGAGACTCTAACAATGGGGAAACAGAAATCAAGAACTTAAATATACTGGGAAGCAATAAACGGGATGACAATTATGTGAATAACATTCAACAGAATATCAAAAAGCTGGGGAGAAGACTAGGCTGGAAAATTGAGGATGGCACAAAACAGAAGTAAACTAAACAAAACATAAACACCAACCAAAACATGCACAATCCAAGGAACCTAAATACTGATAAATATACAAACACCTTAGGATTGTGACACCTGAAGGAATATCTCCAGCCATCAGTGTGAGCACAAGCTCAAGTACACTTCAGTCATGCAGGAGTACAATTTGCCCAGTCCCAGTGCTCACACTTGCACCCTTGTGCCCTTCAACCGTGCGATGACTGTTGTGATAAATTGCTGCTGCGTGTGATTGCTGTGGAAATTTACTTTATTAACTAAGTATAAATGTCCAGACAAAAACAATGGACTCTCAGAGCTTTTCGCCATGTTTATATGAGCTGGTTTAAATAGTAAATGATACACCTTGCACGCAAGTCTCCAGCAGGACGTTGAATAACCAGTTTTAAAAAAATGCTTTCTATTACCACATTTTGATGGCATGCCAAAGCTTTGTGGTTTGGAAAACTTAATTAGCCACCCAGCTGCCAAAAAGCACATCAGTGCACAACATTGAATGAAAGGTTGGTCTTTTGCAACACATCAGATCTAGAGCGTTGAAGCAAGAGAATCCCAGGGGCAACGGATGCTCGAATTGCCAGTGTTATACTCGTCCTGATGCATCCATAAGGTAAACTTTATTTATATAGCACCTTTCACAGGATAAAAATTGCAAAATGCTCCACAATAAAAACAACCATATTAAGAGAAAAGGAGAAAACAACATAAATGCAACATCATATCATAGACTTATTAAAACTAGTTAAAAGCCAGTCAGTGGGTCTTCAACTGCTTCATAAAAGAATGAACAGAGTCAATACTGCGTAAAAAAAAAAAAAAAAAAGGCAACGCATTCCAGTCAGGGGGCCACAGCTTTAAAAGACCAATGCCCTCTGGTCCTGAACTTATTTTGTGGAACCATTAACAGCCTTTGACTGGAGGATCTTAAACTATGAGAAGAGGAATATGGTTGTAAAAGCTGGTTGTAATAAGCTGGAGCTTGGCCACTCAAGGCTCTAAAAGTAAAGACTAAAATTTTAAAATGTAGTGAATGGAAAAATATTAAAATTGGGGTAATGTGCTGTCTTTTTCTTGTGTTGCAGCAGCATTCTGCACTAACTGCAAACAGCCAAGATCTTTCCTATTCAAACATATTAAACGGCTGTTACAATAGTAAAGATGAGATGAAATAAAAGCATGAATAATCTCTAATTCAGCCTTCGACACCAAAGTTCAAAGTCGAGAAATATTTCTTAGATGAAAGAAGCAGCTTTTGATTAATCTGCTAGAATGACATGTGACATGGCAGAATCAAAAATTATACCACGGTTTCTGAGGCGTGGTTTGACAGAGGTTGACAAAGTGTTCCCTGAATGGTAGCAGCCGGTTTAGTTTTAGTTTTTTTAGTGTGATGTATTGGCACTTTAAAATGTCTGAAAGCAGAAAGTAATCTTGTGCATGTCTAATTGTTGAGTTAAATCTGAAAGTGGCTGTTCCAGAAAAAAAAAGTAAGCAATCAGTTTTGCTCCCTGTCTGCACTGATAATTTTTTTTTTTACCCCACAGCTGCTGTTGATGTTGTAAAAAAATATACGGTAAGTAAATAAAATGAAAAATATCAAATGTCTTTATTAGTTTTTTACTAATTTTCTGTAACAAAAGAAAACATAATTTTTAATTTGTGGCAATACCCGCTCTGCCATGCCCAATTCTCTCAAATCTTAGTTCCTGCACTTTGTTCCCCTCAGAATGATTGCTTGTTGCAATTTGAATAATTTTTAGCAGTAAAGATTGTGAAAACAGAGACAATCCCATAATTTTGATGTTGCAGTTATGACACAGAGGCGCAAGTAAGCCATAGTGTACCAATTCTCCAGTTCTGCACACTTGTAGCCTGCGGACTTCAACATTTATGTGTATTCCACCAGGTACACACTTCATAGAGGGGCGCAGGTTGTAGTGTGATTATTGAGGCTGGGCCACAGATCCAAAGCACACCAACAAGTCCACCTCTGGAATGCAATGAAAAAAAACAAAATGGTTTTGGAGGGGACTGACTCAATTTAAATCCAATAGAGGTGTTGTTGCATGAACTTATACATCATTCATGATCAAAAACTTCAATGTAGCCAAGTGAAACATTGAAAGAGTGGAGACTTTTCTTTCCACTGTCGCTTCATGCTTGCTCAGTATGAGGGATTGCTGCAAAGCCATGGACAATGCAGACGACTCTCCCTGTGGCTCTACGCTTCTCCAGGAGTGAATGCTGCTTGTCGGGACTTTGAAGCAATCAACTGGGTTCCCGGCTTATATAGGACATTTTTAACCAATCTGTATAATATGATTGATTTTGACTTTGTAAAGTGCCTTGAGATGACATGTTTCATGAATTGACACTATATAAATAAAATTTAATTGAATTGAAGACTTGTCGCCATGGCAGCTTTTGCATCCAAGCATGGCAAAACTAAGCCCCCCCCCCCCCAGGGGATAATTTGTTTTTCACACAAAGGCCAATTGGTTGGAATAGTTTTTACCACCATGAATTAAAAACAAATGTTGGTCTTCACTGAGATTATCTTTGATTTAAAAATAGAAAAAATGCACCATGCCAAGATTAGATGTAATTATATATCATTCAATAAATTAGCATATACATTCTGATGAAGCTCAGATTGAAGCAACCTTTAAGTAGGTATTACATGCTTTTCACCAATTATCACATTTCTGTATTTAAAAAATGCTTTTACTGGTCTGAAATTCTGATTTTAACTTTAAATCATTTAATCTTTTCTGCATAGATCCATCCAGCTGAGGTACAAAACTGACCATGTGTTGCCCCTAGTTTGTGGAATGAGCTTCCAATTATTAGAGGGAGTCCTTAAAACAATTTAAAATTGCTTTCCAGGTTTTATGACTTAGAAGTAGCCTAGATAAAAAGGTGCAGTATGATTCCTCTATGCACCCTAAAGTCCCTCGGAGTGATGTGGTTGGCCAGCGCAAATCAACTTGTAAATATATTTTTTAAATATGTGTCTGCATGTATGTGTATGCTGAGGCAGTGTTCATTATGGTAACATGACAAAGCTTGACTCTCACCTAAATTCAGTGTCTTTCCTGCAGCGTTTAACACATGCAAACCCACTGAAACCAGCAGGGGAAACATTCAATACAAAACCTGCTTTGGTTGCAGCTGAAACTTTCACAAGCCCCCCCCCCCCCAGTGGCATTCTGGGCCAAAAAGAGAAAGTTAAAGTCAGTAGAGTCAGCTGGACTGCACAACAGCTGCAAACGTTTTATAATTTACCCTCAGGGGCATCAAGCTTAAGTTTAGCAAGTTTATGCTTCCATGTTACCATTTTGTTGAGGGAAGAATTCAAATTTGTCTTGTGTGGTTGAACAAAAGCCACAAAATGCTCAGTTCTTAAAGTTTCAAATTCAGACTTCAATAGTGGTTTTGCAGCCAATTTAACAGTTTAATTCTTCAGATTTTCCTTATTTAAGGATTCCAACTAAAATATCAAAAAAAAAAAAAAAGTGCTTTTAATTTCAACTTGGGAAAGAAAGGGAAAAAAAGAGAAGTCATTTTACAGATTTATTTACTTTCAGACGAGTTTCATGATTCACATCATTTAAATAGATACATTTTTTGCAGGGAAGTCTTTCAGAACTAGTTTCTTTAAAAAAAAAAATAGACATATCCTAATAGAGACGATTCAACCCACCCCCATACACATGACTAAGTAGTACTACACAGGTGCCCTGGTCTCCCCCGAAAAAGATTCATACACAGTCCATGAAAAACCCAGCAAGGATAAGGAAATGCAGAGAATAGGGTGCGTCCTGCTCTGATGCGTAAAACGGGCAACTCCAGGTGGAAGAAACGGACTCCATGCATCCCCTGTCCAGCCGGACCAAACAGGACGGGTTGAGTAAGTCCTTTACTGGGACCAGTCGGGGATGAAGAAAGCCGCTATGGTCAGAGGCAGCAGGAGCAGCGGGAGGACGATGGTCCTCTCCGTGATGCTGTCGGCGGTGTTGTTGGTGGTCGCGTTTTTCTCTCCGTAGACCACCTGCAACAGTAAAAAAAAAAAACAATATTAAACAAGAAGTCCGCCAGGTTATAGCCCGCCAAAAAATAATAACCAAAACGCCAATAACAGAAACGCCTTAGAGGAGCAAACTAACCTGGGTGGAGAGATAAAGAGCCAGCAGCAGAGCTGAGAGCAGAGTGACGCACAGTCTGGCCATCTTGCAGGTTGGTGTTCAAGCAGCACACTTCCAAAAGCGCTCACGACAGGTGCTCAAATGATTCAAAACGGAGCGTTTGCCTGGCTTTTTATACTACAAGTGACATCACCGCCAGCGTCGTCGGCGTCGTCATCAACCACACCTGCTGCTTGTGCTGCGTTCGGGGCAAGAAAGAAATGACAACGTCAAATAATGAAATCAACAAAAGTGTTGATCAAAAACAAAAAGTTTAGAATTGAGCTGCATCCTTAAGACACCCAAGTTTAAATATGTTACTAAATAAAGCCAAGAGTTTAAAATGCACGTGACTGTGAGTGATGAAGTTTGCCTAGTTGTCCTCAATTAGACACAGACCAGTTTATTATGGACTACAGACGCTGGCAAACTGTTAAAAATAAATAAATAAATAAAAAAATAATAATAATTGAAGCAATTATTGGTACTGTTTAAAGTATTGTGTTAATCAATTAATATACATATTAAATCATTAGGGTGTGGGGGAGGGTCACTATAATTGAGGGTCCCTTGAACTATGCGCAGAGTGCGCAGGTGCATCTCAATAAATCCCTCGTTAAATTTGGTATTTAATTTAAGAAGTGAACCCCATATTTCATATGGATGAATTAAAATCAAAGTTATATATGTATACATTATACATTTAAATTATAGTTTGCAGCTGACAATTATCAAAAAATCAATCTTTGAGCAAATTAGAACATTACAAATAATGTACTTTTAAGATACAAATATTAGGTGATGGACCTACACAGTGAAAGGGACTACTCATTCTGAGGGATGAGCCACAGTAGATCATTGCTAAATAAAGCTGACTATTCATACACCACGCATTAATGGAAAGCTGAGCAAAAGGAAAAAGTGTGGTTGCAAAAGATTCACAAGCGATAGGGATTGCAAAATTATAAAAATAGATCATAAAATCATAAATCATAGAAGTATTTTTACATTTATAAATCATTTGAAAGATAAAATCAAGAATGTATATTTTACATGAACGTGAGTCAGCCAGATACTTTCATAATAATCACAAGTGATAAAAAAAACATAGTCATACACATTTTAACAAAAACATGACAATGGCAAATATTTTTTGAAGTTTATTTATTTAATGGATGACTTGCTTGATGGAGTAATGTTTCAAACCTTCCTCCATTCTTTCCATATAAAGTCTACATCACCATGGTGCAAGTAGATAAGTAAACAACGCAAACAATGGTTTTATTGCAAGGGTAGCAGAAAAAGAGAGTTATAGTTAACCTTTTACCACATAAGTTTAATAGAGTTTCTAGCAGTTGGGAAAAAATAGTTTGATACCAAATTGAGTAAAAAAAAAATCACGTGTTCACTGCAGGTTTTATGTATCAGTGTTAGGTTTGCATTTCTGGGGAAAAAAAAAAAAAAATTCAAGATTAATTTGAGCATTTCCAACCCCATTAAGGAAGAAAATAGACCTTTTAGAAGTGTCCCCTGCCATGGAAGACCCTTACAAACAGCTTTAAATATTTATCTCATGCAATGATTATTTGGACGTTAGGTGGATAGATTTTTGGGGGATTGGTGGTCTCCTTGATTTTACCAGTTTTGCTTTATCCAGTTTAATAAAAGGTTTCACATCAGGTTGCAGTTCCAGCCATTTTAAGCTGTAGGCAACGAAATGATAATAAAGTTTGTCTAAGTCTAAGTCCAGCGTAGCCTGCTGTGGTTTTTTATGACACCTACTGCGTTTTTCATTTGATACCATGATTGGCTAAAACCAACCTTTGGTAGGCGGGCACTAGGTGTAGCTTTGCCCAATCAGCTTAGTTCAATCTGTTCAGACAGTCTCAGTCGTTGTGTCCTTGGGCAGGACACTTCACACCTCAGTGTGCACAACATGTACTCAAACTGACTTTATTTTATCTCTGAAATCATACAGGGATGCTTATTTAGTTTTAATAACTAGAATGGCCTTAGTTCCTCATAGTTACCGAAAAATATAATTGCAACTACTGATACTAATATGAATTAAAAAATAAACTAATTGTAATAATTTAAATAATTCTAATTACAATTATATTCTATTTACCTTTCTATTATGCACTATAAGAGACATTCAACCTTGTCTATCATTAAATCTGACTAAACATTTCCTTTTTTAGGTCAGTTTTACTAAAATTATTTGTTGAATCCACAAAACAGAACATTTTAATACTTTTTTTTTTTTACAGTCAGTAGTTTACACACACTTCCTTAGTATTTAGTAAAATTGTATTTAAACCATATGACTTTGGCCAAACAAAACTTCCTCACAATAGCAGAACCAACATAATTAAGGTTAGGCCTCCTAGCTCACTCACAACCTTATAGCTCCTCACCCAACTCCACTCCAAAACATTTTTTGTTATCCTTAAGCCACTTTGTTACAGCCTACTTAGGGTCATTGTCCCAGTTGTGGCCAAGCATTAATTTCCATCACACAGTTTAATTTTATTCCTTTTTACCACCGTTGACACCTATACTTCATCCTAATGGTGTTTACTCTTGCATGCTTCCCCCCGGCATCTGAGGAGTCTCTTCTGCTTGGTGCTGGACCACAGATAGGGCCGGGTCCTGGTCTGCACAGTGGGAAATAGTAATGTGGCAGACTGTGCCTCTTCTAACAAGGGGGTTGGGTGCTCCTGTGCTTCACTGAAATTCAGTGTAGGGCACATGGCTGCCCTAGAGTGATGCCTTGCAGCCTTCTGGAGCCAAATCCACCTGTCCTTTGCTTTTGGGTGCAGTGTGTCAGAGGTTACCATTCTGGCCACCAACTCTGCACCTTCAGGTGACAAACTAGCATAAAGAGGCCAAGCATGGGTTGCCACTATAGCAATGTGGCCTAATTTCATGCTGGCTGAGTCTTGATTCATAGATTTGTTTGAGAGAGCAAAACTGACAGATTTAAAATAAATCACAGTATGTATTGGACTCGCAACAGATGACCACATGCAAGACTAATTGCTACAGTTACCAATAATACCCCCCACTTGAGTCTTGAGGTTATGCAAAGGCAGCTTTACTGGTTTCCAAAATGAAGTTGACCTCAGAGCAGGCAACCAGTGGCACTGCCAGAAATATGTCATAGAGGTGGCCAGATGGGGCTAGTTAGACTCGTGGGGTGGCACACTGAAACTAAAAGCCATGATTTCAGAATTTAATTCTATTGTAAAGCCATCAAGACTTAAGTAAATGACTAATGTTTGATTTAATGATCTAATGTGCATAGACCAATAACAGAACATTGAGTTTAATTCCCATTTGTGCAGTTATTAGGAATAAGGTGCACATTAATTCATTAGAATAAAAAACTAGGGGAAGTAGATATTGGCAAAAAAAAAAAAAAAAAAAAAAAAAAAAAAAAAAAAAAAAAAAAAAAAAAAAAGTCAAGAGTGGCTGCCTTGCTGAAATGCTAAACTGTTGCTACAATTTACACTGGCGAGTGTAAATTGAGGGGCATGGCCAACCCCTGGTGGGGCCACTGCAGACAAATTACCTTTCACCAAGCTAATGCAGCAACAAGGTCACAACGTCATGCAGTCGACTTTAAAGTACTACAGTTACCATGCACACAAATCTGATTTCATTTATAGCTTTATTCACACAATATAAAAGAGGATAAACTTCTATAAATATACAAAGGTTATCAAATGAGGCTTTTCAAAACATGAACACAGATCAGCTTCCTAAGATTTTCACCAATGTGAGACAGTCTTAAACGGTGCATTTTCAAAAACAGAACTTTCATGATACATGTTGGACCAGGACATTAGGGAAACCGTTTAGTGCATAAAAGACAGTCAATATAACTTCCTCCACCTGAGATAGGAAGTCCAGATGTGCTCATGAAAAGGTGTCCTTCATGAAAAGGCTCAATGTTAACAGACAGCACGAGTCCAGTCCTTTTACAGGGACCAGTCATAAAAGACAGGACCCACCAAGATCAGAGAAAGCAGGAGCACCGGATAGCTAGCAACCGTCCTAGAAGTGCTGCCAGAGGTAGAGTTGAAGGTGGAACTCGTCACAGAGCCAGCAATGGTTGAGGAGACGCTGGCAGAGACCGTGCTGTGATTAGCTGGGGAGACAGTGGCAGGGACCGTGGGGCCAAGAGCTGGAGAGACTGTGGAGCCAGTAGCTGGAGAGACTGTGGCAGGGACCGTGGAGCCAATAGCTGGAGAGACTGCATCGTCAATGGTTGGAGAGACGCTGCCGACAGGCGTGTCTGGCTCAAACTGTGCCCAGACCGTCTGCAATAATAAAAACCTGGTTTTAAAATACATGCAAGTAATATGATACCTATATAGTTAGTGGGCTGATTAGGAAGGAGAGTGGAATTTGAAACTTCGAGAAAAAATAAAATACTTGAAATTGCTTGCATTTCAGTCAGTTGAGACCTACTTGTTGCAGCTGACATAGTAAATACCATACTGACAGAACTTCAAGATACAAACCTGTGACAAAATTTGGGAAACCAGCAGGACAACTGCGAGAACACCTCCACACATCTGCTTCATCTTGGTGATGGCCTGTGCTGACATGAACCTCACAGAAGTCCTGGCCTTGACTTTTATACCAGCCAATAGCGCCTTAACTTAATAGATTACACCTGTTGCCTGTGTGTTGCCTTCAAGGACAATCTGAACATAACATTCTGGTTTGAGTCTGAGCTGAGTACTGAAACTTTTGCAAAAGATTTGGACCAAAGTTGAGGAGGTTTGAAGAACTGTTCAAGAAAAATCACAACAGTGACTTTATGTTTTTGTAGTATGCCCAGTCTGCATTAAAGTCTGATCTTTAGCTATCAGGCTCCTCTCCTGTGGAACCAACTCCCAGTTTTGGTCCGTGAGGCAGACACCCTATCTATTTTTAAGACTAATCTTAAAACTTTCCTTTTTGACAAAGCTTATAGTTAGAGTGGCTCATGTTACCCTGAGCTATCTCTATAGTTGTGCTGTGATAGGCCTAGGCTGCTGGAGGACATCAGGGTCTAATTTTCTCACTCTACTGATTTCTACTGTTCTCCAGTCTACTGTTCTCCAGTTTTGCATTGTATTACATTGAAATGACTGTCGTCATTTCAGCTTTTAACTTTTTGCTCTCTCTCTTTTTCTTCATAGTAGGTACACCTGGTCTGGTGTTCTGTTAGCTGTGACATCATCCAGAGAAGACGGCTCACACGCTACTACCATCTAATGTAGAACAGATTACTAGATCAATGTGTGCTTCTGTGCTTTTTTGTCTCTCTTGTTGTGTCTCTGCTCTGTCTTCTGTAACCCTCAGTCGGTCGAGGCAGATGACCGTTCATACTGAGCCCGGTTCTGCTGGAGGTTTTCCTTCCAGTTAATGGGGAGTTTTTCTTCCCACTGTCGCTTCATGCTTGCTCAGTATGAGGGATTGCAGCAAAGCCATGTACAATGCAGACGACTCTCCCTGTGGCTCTACGGTTCCCCAGGAGTGAATGCTGCTTGTCGGGACTTTGATGCAATCAACTGGTTTCCTTATATAGGACATTTTTGACCAATCTGTATAATCTGACCCAATCTGTATAATGTGATTGAACTTGATTTTGTAAAGTGCCTTGAGATGACATGTTTCATGATTTGGCGCTATATAAATAAAATTGAATTGAATTGAATTGAATTGAATTGAATTGAATTTTGGGACTTGGGAGATGTGCAAATGCTATCTTGGTAGAATCAACTAATATTTCTAGTTAATTTTGGACAGAAGAGTAGTTAAATATTGCATTATGTGTCAACTACTTGGCTTATAACTTGGAGATAATTCTGATTTGTGATAAGAAAAGCAGTACAGGAAAGCACCAAAATGACGAACAGGCACCAAAAGACATGTGCCTCTTGATCCTGTTGCTTAACAGACTTTAATAATCCTCACCATAACTCATAGCTTTTTTTTATTCTTTACAATGGCAATGGCGGAACATTAAACAACTTTTAGATTTACTTTGAAGTGATAAATATGCTGTGTTTTTGAACATGCAGAGATCAACACCATTCAGATTACGCATCATTTTCACAGTATTCAAAATTGTGTAATGCCACATTGTGTAATGTGTTTCACAAACAGGTTACAGATAGGTATGTTAAAGAATCTGTACTTAGTTTGGATTATTCCGGTCCAAGTTTCATTCATGTTTTTGGCAAATGTCACTCTCGTCTTTAAGTTTGTGTTGATGCTAATAAAAGTAACAAAAATATCGATTTCACATCTTCACAAGTAGAGAAAAGGTTGCAAAAATCTCAAACTGAACATGAAGAATACTGTAGAATGTAACAGTCTACATAACACAGTACTTGACCAGTCAAATAAGCAATAGAAAAAAATGGAAGAGATGTTTTATGTAAGGATGGAGGATGTGGCCAAAAGACAGCCCAACCTAGAATTGATGTGTACACAATTATTAGGTAGCTTCTATTCTTCAGGCAAAATGGGCCAAAATATAAATTAATCTTATGCTGAAAAGTCAAAAATCATTAAAAAAAAAAAGACTTGCAGAGTGATGCAGCCCTCTTGAAATTGCAGATTTGAGGATGTGATCAGAGAGCAACAACAAAACAACAACGTTTTGTTGCTAATAGTTAATAGTGTTGAAAGGACGCAATGCCAATTACATGTAAAACATTTAAAAATAATCAAACTTAAGGGCACAAGCCAATACCAGTGACCCAGACTTTTTTTTGGACTGAAAATCTGCTCCCAAACCTACAATGAGGCTTTAGAAAGTTCTTCAAGCCTTGTTATAGGAAAGAGTCTACTCTACATCTTTCAAGAAGATCATAATTTTTATGCAATTGCTGCTGCACGAAAGAAGTAGTAAGAAATTGATGGGTGTCCTGTGACTGCTATTAAAAAAGAAGCCTGGCTGTTTGTTTCTCTGTAAATTATATTATGTATTACCAATTTCCTTGTCTTTTGGAGATTATGCTGAATTTTCCTTTCTTACGCTTTTATGACCTGTGATTTATTTGTCATATTAACCGTTAGGGGACGGAGGAACTCCGGCTTGTTTCTTTGGGTTCCTGCACATATGGGAGTGAAAGGTAATGAAATGGCTGATAAGAAAGCTAAAGAGTCTATAAACAAAAGTAAGAGTGATATAAGACTAGACATGGGTAAATCAGAGGTTAGAGTATCATTAAAAGAAAGATTCAAGAAAAATGGCAAAAACAGTGGGAAGAAGATATAAAAGGAAGATGGCTTTATAGAATACAAAGGAAGGTAGGGGAAGTTCGAGGGAAATTGGGAGGAACAGAATACAAGAAAGGATACAGGATATGTATGGGACATACAGGACTTAATTTACCATTACAGTTAATGGGGAAACATGAAACAGGAAGTTGCAATGTTTGTGGGGAATTCGAAACAATAGAACATGTCATGTATAATTGTAGGAAATATCAAAGACAAATAATACAGCTGATAATGAGTCTTGAAAAGGAAAAAGAGCACTATTGCATAATACATAGTTTAAGGAAAAACAATTACGATTCAGGTTATAGAATTATGTTTCATTATTTATTGGTAACGGGTTCAGCGAAGAGAATATAGTTTTTTTTGTTTTGTTTTTTTTAGCATGTTTGTCCTGATCCACACTCCATACTGGTTGGTGGCGGTAATGCACCATATAGTTGTTTGCCAACCGCCAATAAACACTAAAAGAAGAAGAAGAAGAAGAAGAAGAAGAAGAACTCCGGCTTTTAGCTTGATCAACAGCGCCATCTGGCGGGCAACGCGGATGAATTTTGCCCCAACAGGGATACCGTAGTTGTCCTCTCTGCTAATTCTTCCGGGAGAAACACAGCTGCCCAACCAGAAGGACGAAACATGACAACACACTGACTTCACTCAGCAGTAAAGCAGTCTCAGAGCAGCACTTTCGGTTTTTTGTTTTTCATTTATTTTGTCCTCTGAGTTGCCTCGCCTCTCCATGTTGCTGTGCCGGGTGTCGCCGGTGTGCCGGACGCTGGCGAGATGGGGACGGAGGTCACAGCGGGGAGGCGGCCTCCTCCTTGGCCGCGCCGTCTCCTGCAGCTCCAACCGCTGTTACGGTGTAAGTCCCGGGGAAGGCAGCGCCGAGCCCGCGGAGACCGGCTCCGCTCCGTCTCGGTACCGGGACACGGTGCTCCTTCCTCGGACTGAGTTCCCCATGAAACTGACCGGGCAGAAGCTGCTGGACCGCGAACTTCAGATCCAGCAGGTACAGTGGTTCTCAAACGTGGACACACCCCTGTTGAAATGCCAAGTTTTTGAAACACAAACACACAGAGTAATGTCGAGATACCTTTTTCTTTTTTTCTTTTTTTTTTTACAATGACTTTTTTAAATTTTGTTATTTTTTTTATTTTATGTCCGCTGTGGTTGTGTTATTATTGTCGTGGCTTGGGACGCATTGCTCACAAAGGTTCACTTCTGACCCCAGTGTAGCTTCCACTATCCTTTCCCACAACTTCACTGCAATGACTCATCAACTTTATTTCTCTGTAGTCGCCACAACACTGCACATGTCCCTTGTTCTTTAAATTTAGTCCAAATACATTAGTCCCGGTCCTCGTCCATTCGTCAAACATCCTCTCCAAGATCTCATTGGCTAACCTTGTTTAAAAACCCTTCTGCTGTCTCTCCTAGACGTCACCTAAGCCCCCTTTCTGATTCTCCTGAATTAAATCCAGGCACTAATCACCTTTAGAAGGCCCCTACTTAGTACATAGAGTCCAGCTGTGTATGCTTTCCTTTCAGTTCAGTTGTTCTGTGAAGGCCTCAGTAGAGGACAATGGTGAACACAGAGCATCATGAAGGAGCACACTTGACATGTGAAATTTAAACCAGAGTTAGGTTTTAGTTTTTACTCTTTCAGCTCTCTGAAATCAAAGGGTTTGACACCAAATAAAGTGGAAGGGCCAGGGAGGGAAGCAGGGGGGAGACCCACAGGTAACTCTGGAGATGCTGCAGAGATCTACTGCTCAGGTGGAAGAACCTGTTCATTGGAGAAGGACTCGGCGTATGCACTCCATTAATTCTGGGCTTTATGGGAGAGAGGCATGAAGTGAACTTTTGTTGCTATACAATGACTCTAAAAATGAAGCCAGAGCGTATGTTAATGTTCAACTATTGAAAATCTATTTCAAGAGGTTTAGAAATGCTCTTTTTAAGGGATGTGAATACTTTTGCAAAAGTACTTTTGCAGGTTTTACTCGTCTGCGAAAAGATTTGCTTTACTGATTCCAAGCATGGAAACTGTTCTAAGGACAAAAAGAAACAAACAAAAACAGAACAATTGTTCTGTTTTAAGGGTGTTCAGTTCTTTTTTTTTTTTTACATGTTAGAAAAGATGTGCAAAAAAATGGTTGAGACATACTCCAAAAGACTTGGTGGTGATACAAAGTGTTTAGTCAGGGTGCAGAATACAAATGCATGCCACACTCTTCAGATTTTATTTGTAAAAAAAAAAAAAAAAGTGAAAAAGTTTATGTCAGGTTTGCAGAACTTATGACGGTCATTCACATACAATCAAAACAAGATACATAAACATTTTGGGTTTTAACGTGACAAGATATGGAAAACTTAGAGGTGCGGATACTTTTGCAGGGTTCCTCAAACTGAAAAAAATAAAAATGACTTATACGTTTAGGAACTATCTGGGTTATTGTCTTGTCATCTTTCAGAACAAGCGTCAAGACAGACGACATTTCTGTAACTGTAAAATGATCACAATCAAAGCAGTTTTGATTGGAGGGAAATGCATTGATTCTTGTATTGCTTGATCGGTGTTTGCAGGACTGTGGTTTCGCAGAATTGTATTCATGGCAGAGAGAAAGGAAAGCCAAGAAAGAGTTCTGCCTCCATGACGGACCCCCTTATGCAAACGGAGACCCCCACGTTGGACATGCACTCAACAAGGTAATTCATATAAATCTGTCCCCTGTGGTTTCTGCTAAAGTTGTGCTTTTACTAAAAAAAGCACAACTCAAGCAGAAAGGCAGAATGTTTCTATAAATTTGAATTCTAATTTTAATTGTGAAGCTCTTGGACGCTACAAAAGCTCTGTTAATGATTCTTCTCAGATCCTGAAAGACATCCGTAACCGTTTTGAGATGTTACGAGGACGTCAGGTCCACTACGTTCCAGGCTGGGACTGCCACGGCCTGCCCATAGAGCTGAAAGCTTTGGGAGAACTGGGCACCAGCGGCCTCAGTGCGCTGCAGATCAGACAGAAAGGTGCGGACAGACAGCCTGGCACCTGCCCGTCACTGAGGTTCCCTTCCCGGCTGCTCTAACGTCTTTGTGCTTTTTGCCCTCCAGCACGGGAGTTCGCCGAAGGGGCCATAGCTCGGCAGAAGGCCGCCTTCCAGCGCTGGGGGGTGATGGCCGACTGGGATCAGTGCTACTACACGTTTGACGGGGCTTACGAGGCTGCTCAGTTAAATGTCTTCCAGGAGATGCATAGCAAGGTGGGCTCAGGTGCTCGTCAACCATAAAGCGCCGTTTCACATCTTAGGTTTAGGAATTAGGTTATGGGTTTTTGGGTGTGAATGGTCTTCATATTATCCCTAAACTTCAGCCGCGTTGTGTCTGAATGGTCCATATACATCAAAGCAAAGCTCGGCTGTTTAAGAGGAGCTTTACTGGAGACAGAAGACATGTTCAAAAGCAAACTGTTTATGCAAATTAGTGCAGATATTTCAAACTTGGATGAGAAAAGACGCTTAAAGAGTATGATGTGGTTCATTCTCCTCTGTTGCTCTTCAGGGTCTGGTTTATCAGGACTACAAACCCGTCTTCTGGTCTCCGTCATCCAGGTACTGCTTCAGCGTGAGGCCTCGGTCTTTAAAGATGTAAGCTGCCTCCTGTGAACCTCTTGTTTCCTTTCCAGAACGGCCCTGGCTGAGGCCGAGCTGGAGTACAACCCCGAGCACGTGAGCAGAGCCGTCTACGCCACCTTCCCTCTGGCCACACTGCCGCCCAAGATTGCCTCAGGAGAAGGTGATTCAGGCGCTGATTACCTACAGTGATCCTGGTGGAGGAGGGGGGGGGGTGTTCTGACTCTCTGTGTGGGTGTGTCAGCAGGTCTGGAGAATGTCTCGGTGTTGGTTTGGACCACCCAGCCTTGGACCATCCCTGCTAACCAGGCAGTGTGCTACATGCCCAACGCTCAGTAAGTTAGACCACGCCTGTGAAGAGAACACTTTCAGTTTGGCAGGTCTTTAGCTGTCGCCTCAGTTCAAAGCTTTTTATTCTTTTACTTTATTAGTTTAGGTCCAGTTTTGCTACACATTATCAGCTTTTATGAAGCTTCTCTAGATGTGCAACCTTTTCTTTCCAGCAGCACAGATAACACACACACACCATGGATGCAGATATTTTAACTGTGCACTGATAACATGCTACAGCTCTTTAGTTATAAAAACTCAGCATCCACACTGCAAAAACTGAACTAAAAATAAGCAAGATTTTCTTAAAATCAGTGTGTTTTTTCCTTTATTTGAGCAGGTAAATAAGATGATCTGCCAGTAGAATAAGATTTTTGCACTTAAAATAGGAACAACTGATCTCTGTCGTCTTATTTCAAGTGTAATTTATCTAATTATCTTATTTTAGGGGTCAAAATGCTCATTCCATTGGCAGATAATCTTATTTACCTGCTCAAATCAAGCACAAATACACTCATTTCAAGAAAATTTCACTTGTTCTAGTTCCCTTTTTGTAGTGCATTATTCCCTAAAGGAACATCAGTATGTTTTGATTACAGAAATCCATTTTCCTTGAGCTCTGTTTATATAAGGAAGAGTATGGAATGGCCTCTGTTGGTTAGGAAACAACCACAACAGAAAAGGTTTCTATAAAAACACCTTCACAGATAGAAATAATGAAATAATCCTCCCTGCGCGGCTGTTTTTGTATACATAGCCATGTTACTAATCCTAAGTAGACGCACTATCTTCCTTTAGCCGTTTGTTTTCATGTATCACCATCACCGCTTTTTCCCACCCCGGTCTCTGACACCTAACGTGTGGATTATAGTCCGCTGTGAACCAACAATTCCTTCTAGAGTTCTGTTTTGAATTTATATTGTACGTACCGTTGCAGGTTCTGTGGACTTCACGGCCCAGTAAATGATGCGTGTTACCCTTATCGGCATCGTTATTTTCGTGTCCGTGAGTTTGATTCCGGTTTGTGGTTTGCAGGTACTCCGTGGTGAAGCGGGCCGACACTTCCCAGGTGCTGCTGCTGGCGACTGAACGCACAGCAAGCCTCGCCGCGCTGCTGGGCACAGAGCTGCAGACTGTTGGCACCTTCACAGGTAGCGCACTAACACTTGAGTTGTTTTTGCCCTCCGTGTTAAATAGAGTTTGTCTTATTTTAATTAAAAGAATTTCTTATATACTAACCTAACTATGCCTATTTCCACTTTTATTTATAAAAGGTTCGCAACTTGAAGGTGGAATCTGCAAACATCCCACCATTCCTGACAAGCAAGTCCCGTTGTTGCCAGCCAACCATGTGACCATGGGGAAAGGGACGGGATTGGTCCACACCGCACCAGCTCATGGCATGGACGACTACAGCGTGGCTTCACAGTTTAAATTGCCTGTGGTATGTTTTTATTTTTTTATTTGGACTCATGTACTGCTCCATTAAGGTTCCACAGGTCCTTTTTACCACTAAATATATTTTAACAAAAATTACAAGAGGTGAATATTAGATTTAGCATTTTACCATGAATATGTGCTTTGGTTAAAGGAGTGTATAGTGGATGAAGACGGCCGGTTCACAGAGCTGGCAGGACCCGAGCTGCAGAACCTGCCCGTGATCACTGAAGGAACCGATAAAGGTAGATGGACTCTCAGTACACTGCAAAAACGGAAGTAAAAATAAGTCATATTTTCTTAAAATGAGGGTATTTGTCCTTGATTTGAGCGGGTAAATAAGATGATCTGCCAATAGAATAAGACTTTTGCTCTTGAAACAGAAACAACTTGTCCCCATCGTCTTATTTAAAGCGCAGGATGTCTAATTTCCATCGTCTTCCATCGGCAGATAATCTTATTTATCTGCTTAAATCTAGGACAAAAACACAAATTTTAAGAACATTTTACTTATTTTTAGATCCGTTTTTGCAGTGTAGCCTTTAACGCTTATCTACCGTGTGTTTTGAAACCTGCGTCGGTGCCCGTTCTAGTGATTGCCTCGCTGAAAGATGGAGGCGCTCTGGTTCTGGAGGAGCAGTGTGTCCACAGCTACCCGTATGACTGGCGGACGAAGCAGCCTGTGGTCATCAGAGCCAGCAAACAGTGGTTCATCAACACCGCATCGCTGAAAGACAAGGCAAAGGTAAACCCCCCCGCCTTGCAGCTGGTGATGGGTTGGTCCAGGTAGCTTCATTCATGCCTCCAGGAAGGCTCTCACACACACACTGCTTGTGCGTGTGCAGGAGGCGCTGCAGAAGGTGCGCGTTTTACCAGAGTCTGCCAGAGGCAGCCTGCTGGCCATGCTGGACCGCCGGACGTACTGGTGCATCTCCAGGCAGCGGAGCTGGGGGGTCCCCATCCCGGTTTTCTACCATAAAGAGACCGGAGAACCTCTCATTAACAAGTAAGCAAACTAGAACGGTCGTGTTACTGTCATGTCGCCTCTTGTTGGTCGGCAGCAGCTGCAGCTATTAAAGTGTATAAGAAGAGTTTAGAATTAGGAGAAATTTCTTGTAAAAAAATGTAACTTCTGATGACATGATTTACCCTGGATGTCTGCTCACAGGACACGGCATCCACAATTCTATGCTGAGACGTTTTTAGGAGATGCAATGATCAGGCTTTTCTGATTTTAACCAATTCTTTTGTTTTCTCTGAGGTCTATAACACATAAAAGAGACAAAATGTGCAGGTCACTCTTTGATGGAGGTAGAAGTTTTAAGTTTTAATAAAGGAGTTACAAGAATCTCTCCATTTATACATCAAAACATTTCCCCAAATATACATTGTTTTTGTAATTAAACTAAAAAAACACATCAAAGTACCTGCTATAAATTGTTGTATTTGTAGATCATAAACTGTGTTAGTTGTTAGTTTGGCTGCCTTTAACTTATAGGGGAGAATGCTGATTTTTTTTCAGTATATGAACCAACGATCTCTCTCAACTTTGTTTTCTATTGCAAAGATCTGTGAACCTATGAGCAAATGAAAAAAATAACTTTTGACATTCCTGTGAAACTCCTGCACTAATGTTCGGCTGTCGTTTGCGTACTGTCTTAGTAAAAAGTGTAAATCTGTTGTCTTGATCTGAAAAAGACCACTTCCCTGATGTTTCCATGCGAATGCCCTTCGTATCCAAACTGTAGTTAGAATAAAAATCCCTCCTCTGCTCTCGTCGTTGATTGTTTCAGTAATGCCGTGGCGAGCGTCGGTTCTTGACTTTCGCTTGCTTGTATGAGAAACTCAATCTAACAACCACGGATCCTCTGCAGATACACGGTGTCCCACATAGCAAAACTCTTCAAGGAAAAAGGCAGCGACTGTTGGTGGGAACTTCCCATTGAGGCTCTGCTGCCCCCAGAGGTTCTCAAGAAGGTGAGTAAATGTGTGAAAGTGAGATTAAGACGAATATTATTAAAAAAAAAAAAAAAAAAAGATAAAATGAAGCTCTAACTTTCAAAGTAACTTTAGCCAAATTGTGTGGGAATAAATTTTTATTATATTCATATTATACCGCAGTAAATTAAAACAATGTAAGATAATAAAAAAATGTATAACATTTTCTTTCACTGCAGACTTTACAACGCTGTAGTATATTCCTCGGGTTCTTTAAAGTTAGTCTTTCACCTGTGCTACATTAGAGGTGTGAAATACGACGTCCTCCTTGGGACGTTTGTTGCTTTTTCAGAGTAAGGCAGGACCTGTGAGCGAGTACGTTCGAGGAGACGACGTTCTGGACATCTGGTTCGACAGTGGAGCATCATGGGCAGCCGTGCTGGAAGGTAAGAATACTTTTCCTTAAATGCAACCAGGCTTGGTTCAACATTGGAAATAGTTTTCGTGCAAACCCTCATATGGCTGTCAGTGGTCAAACGTTTGTGGACTTGGGATTTGGGGTTGCCTACGTCTGCAGGGGGGGGGGGGGGGGGGGGCGGCTCAGATTTCAGAGCTGTATCGCTCATGACATTGAGAAAGTACTAAAATAACGTCCTGCCTCGGGATTTGGTTGCAGCCTGAGGCTTTTTGTTCACGTTTTCACTTCTGGGCCAGTCCCTTTGGAGATTTCTCGGTCTCTCTAAAGTGGGACGTGCCCAGAAAACCTTATCAGACGCCTAAATCTGACCCATCCATCAGTCTCCACTATATAAGCACTTGGAAACCAGAGAAAAAAATAATTTTACTTTTCTGCTTGAGCTGGAGACTGACGTCTTTTAGATACAGTAGCGCTCACAGGAAGAGCCATTTGACAGTCTGGATTGTAGGTGAACACAGAAAATGCTGAACCTCATGATGCAAGTTAAGGAGCTGGTTAAACGTTAAACTGCTTAAAAGCCAAAAAGGATTTGTTTTTTTTTTTCAGTTCCCGGTATGGAAACAAAAGTAAATGTTAGCCTGTAATCTCTTCACTCAGTTCGGTGGTCATCAGTGAAGCCGCTCACTGGCCGAAAGCTTTCGCGCTGCTTTTAATCAACTCTTCGTTCATTAACTTAAATGTACAGCAAGCTGCTTAGAGCTACAGGATCTACCCACCTTAACGGGTAAGCTGCTTTGGTGAGGTGGGATTATGGAGGGAAGCTTTCTCAGCGCTCCTGAAAAGGACAAGTTGAGTGTGTGTGACGCTGAGACCTTTAGGGGTTTGATCATTTAAACTGTTTAAAAAAAAAATGACTGTAAGCTGTGCAATTACTGCAGAAATAACTCATCTTTAGCTCCGAGCTCGTTTCTTCAAGGAAGCACCTTCTGACCTAGAGCATCGACTGTCTTGTGTCTGGATGTGTTGTGATTTCCAGAGGAGATGGAGGAAGAATCGGAGGAGCCTGAATCACGTCTCCGCTGGCTCCCCCGCTCGCTGCGCAAACCCCTAGTCACAGGTCATTCAGACATTCACCAGCAGGGGGCGCTGGCTGTTTACTCTCACTCTGCCCCGTGTCTGCTGGCTTCCTTCTCTTGCCCTCAAACACGGCTCTCGCTTCAATTAGTGTTTCTGAAACCGAAATGGGGAGAATAAGTTCTCTCCAAAGAGCTCGGCATGAATGTGAAGCTCTCAGCTGCCTGCATGCAGGTTTTTCCCCCAGAATACTTTGCCTCACAGAGAACCGAGACTCTTTTCTGTTTCTAGGATTGCTCCCCTTTGCTGTCCCTTCTGTTGTGGAGAATGGCTCAAGCTGGCTGGGATTCAAGATTTAGCAGAACCTTTGTACACTTTCTAACCTTTCTCCATGTTTAGTAGCACACAAAAACATCTTAAAGATACAGATACGTTGTTTCTGACTTACGGCTGCTGGTATTTCCTCTCTCTTCTCAGATCTTTCTGTTGCTTGGTAAACAAACTAACCCCTGTGTGCATCCCTGCTTCGTGGTTTTCCTTCTTTCCTCACCTCCTCCTCTGCCTCCCTGCAGAATCCGACTCCAGAGCAGACGCATACGTGGAGGGAAAGGACCAGCTGGGAGGCTGGTTCCAGTCTTCGCTGCTCACCAGCGTGGCCGTCAGGAACAAAGCGCCCTATAAGTGAGTGTCCCGTCGAAGGGAAGCGTAAACTGTGCAGACCGCGGTTCATCTTCTTTTTTTGAAATCCGTGTAATGTGTTGTTGTAGATCTCTGGTGGTCCACGGCTTTGCAGTCAGCGAGAAAGGAGAAAAGATGTCCAAATCTCTGGGGAACGTCGTGGATCCTGACGAAGTCATTAATGGAAAGGTGAGTTGGGAGAGAAATAATTCACTTCAACTTTCTGCTGGAGGATTAGCTTCTTTGTCAGACCTTTCTTTCTTTCTTTCTTTCTTTCTTTACTGTGTCCGTCCTTGTTTCTTTACCTCCATTCTTTTCCCCATTTCCTTGTGTCCTACCTCCCTCCATTGTATCCTTTCCTTCTTCACTTGACTTTCTGGTCTAGTTTCCTCCCTCCTTTCTCTGGAAGTGTTCTTGTTCCTTTACTGCATCCTTCTTTACCTCCTATTGCCATCTTGCCTCCTTCTAGCCTTGCCACCTCAACTCCTAAGATGGTATTAAACCCCCGAGACAAGGGGAGGTTTTTCTGCTTTTGTTCCAGCTTCATTATATGGAATCATAGTTGTCATTAAAGAACATTTACAGTGGATAAAATGAAAGAGAAAAAAACGATAAAACAATGGAAACCAGATAAGGTGAATAAAGTAGTTAAAACAGAGAAAGGCAGATCATTTTATCTCTTTTTCACATGTTGCTGCAGCCGTCTTACTTTTTTTCTAATGTTTTAAATACAATAAGTCTGGTCAGTAAAGTGAGTTTCATGGTATTTGTGTAATAAGGTGTTTAATACATATGAAAAATATGTATTAGTTTCTGTCACATTCATCAATCTCTACTTTACAAGAAATTAGGCTCTCCTTGCACTAAAATGAAGTTATTTTTAATCACAACTCTGCTCTTCATCTGGTTTATTCGGAAATATTTGTTTTTTTCTTTTTATTGCCGTTTTTTGTGTTGCTGTTGATCAGATCAGATAATCTCGTGTCTCTGTCTCAGGACAGCAGCAGCAGCTCGGCGTACGGGGCGGACGTGCTCCGGTGGTGGGTCGCGGAGTCCAACATCTTCTCCGAGGTCCAGATCGGGCCCAGCGCCCTCAACTCGGCCCGAGACAGCATCAACAAGGTGGCTGCAGCGAGGCACGCATCGTCTCAAAACCCTTCCCTCGGTTAGTCTCCGCCTTCCTCATTTCTCCGCGTCCGGATTCTATCTTCCAGTTGAGGAACACTCTGAGGTTTCTGCTCGGCAACCTCAACGGCTTCGACCCACGTGTGCAGGCGGTGGACCCCAAACAGATGTACTACATCGATCAGTACATGCTGCACCTGGTCCGTGAGTACAGCATGAAGGTAACGGCTCTCCTTTCTCTAAACCTCGCTTCCACATCATTTTTAAAGCGGTTTTGGTTCTTCAGGACTTCTGACGGTCTTAAGGAGAATGTTTGTTTGTTTTTTCAGGTTACAGACGCCTACAGTGAGTTTGATGCTGGCAGAGTCATCCGGATCCTTCAGGCCTTCGTCAACAGAGACCTGTCCAGCTTTTACTTCAGCATCATAAAGGACCGGTAAAGACTTCACTCCACATTACAGCCACATATTTCTAGCTGGCTCCACACATGCATCTCTTCCTCACGCCTCCTTCATCCAGGCTGTACTGCAGTCCAGAGGACTCGTTGGGCCGGCGCTCATGTCAGACCGCTTTAGAGGAAATTCTGGATGGCGTGACCCGATCTGTTGCGCCTATCCTACCACATTTAGCGGAGGAGGTCTATCTGCATGCTCCAGGACACGACAGTACGTGCCGCCGGCATTGCGTTGGCTAAATATTGTGTTTTTCTTCTTAACAAGCCAGTTTCTGATCTTGGCAACAGAAGCAGAGACGTTATTCAAAAGCGGGTGGATCAAAAGCAGCTCTGTGTGGCGGCGACCGGGTCTGGAAGAGGCTGTGGAAGGGGCCTGCGCCATCAGGGACTCCTTCCTGTCTTCAATCCCTGGTAAAAACGCCAGCCAGTATGATCTGACGGTCGCCATCGAACCGGGACTTCTGTTTGAGCTCATGGAGGTAGGAATCACCATACATCTCTCAGGTAGAAGATACAAAAAAAAAACAAGAAATAAATCAGTGGGCTTCAAAACATTAAGGCTGAGCCTCACTTAACGCAAAACACCGGCAAAGGTTAATAGTGAGGAGGATTCCTGATGTAAAGACGAAAGCCGTCGGCACACTTCACAAGGAGGGGAAGCCACATTAGATCATTGCTGGAGAAGCTGGTTGTTCACAGAGTTCTGGATCCAAGCGTGTTGGTAGAAAATTGAGCAGGAGGATAAAGTGTGGCAGGAAAAGGTTCAACAATAACTTGGTGAGAGGATTGTCAAGTGAGATCCATTCAAGGATTCAGGGGAGCTTACTACATAGCTGGAGTCTGTGCATTCACCCTGTAAGATCGGAACTAAAAATAGTTTTCATAAAATGAGTGTATTTGTCCTTGATTTGAGCAGATAAATAAGATTATCTGCCAATGGAATGAGTGTTTTGACCCCTAAAATTAGATCATTTGAAATACTGCAGTTAAAACACTCCATTGGCAGATAAACATATTTAGCTACTCATGGCAGAATGGTGCAAGGACAGCCAGAGTTTTGTTCATTGGTAAACAGTTCTAGCTTTTTTTTTCTATCGCTTGTCTGACGCTAGATCACAGCAGACGATACCTGAATATCTGTGAGTTCATAGACTGAACCTGTGAACAACGTTGCGTTTTCGCTCACACACAGCAGTGGCTAAATGTAAAATACTCAAGTCATTGGCATTTTGAATCATTTATTTAAATGCTGTAAGCCATAATCATCAAAATGACAAGAAACAACGGCTTGACATTTTTCACTCCGCGTGTAATGCTTTTTAAATAGCTTTTCAGATCTCTGCGCCTCCTCCCGATGACGACTCTGAATTTCTTCCAGCGTCTTAATGTAGCGAACTACAGTCATCATAATATCCATTTGTGCAACATTGCAATTAGAAAAGACTGCATGAATGCGAAGTTCATAAAGATTTATGGGGATATTGAAGTGAAGGAGAAAGAAAAAGAGGTCAATAATAATCAATATGACAACCCAAATCTTTAGATACAATTTATTGTTGCAGGACTGTTGTCTGTTAATCACTGCTTTTATTCAATGATTGCTGATCTTTTATTCTCCTTTAACTTTGGAGGAAATGCATAGCCAGAAATCTTCTCCCTCCAGTGAAGCTTTTTTTTCAGAATTCATTTTGGATTTCTATAAAAAGCGGTGCGGTTTGTTGCAGTACAACAAATGACTTCTCCACAGCAGAAACCAACAAATCAAGCGGAGCTCTAAACCTCCTGCCGGCGTCTATAAAACAGACTAACTCGCCTCCTGCTACTCCTTCTCCCAGTCTCTCCAAGAAGAGCCCACATCCACCAGCTCCCAGCTAACCGAGCTGATGATGGCAGCTAGAGTCACCCTGACCAGCACGCTGCCCCGCGACCTGCACCCGGACGCCCTGCTGAGCCACGGTACCTTCCTCATCAACCTGGAAGGTGAGACGTGACTCTGATTGGAAGCTTCGTTAGCCTTTGAAGTGGTCTTGATCAATAGTTCTTACTTAGATGGACTGAAAGCAGCCGTTATATAAAGAAACCTTGTACCAGTGGAAGCCAAATAATCAAGGAAAATGAGATTTTCTGGTGTTAGAGCTTCTGAGTTGGGTATTACGTCACAGTAATGCGCGCGTACGTTTCAGGCGGTGTCATCCGCGAGGACAGTCCCTACAGCATCGCCGTGACGCCCACCTCTGCCGCTCGCTGCCCGCGGTGCCGGCGCTACACCTCGGAGTCCGCAGACTGTCTGTGCCCGCGGTGCCAGGCCGTCATCTCGCACGCCGGCTGACGTGCTCGCCGCCAGGACGGCCGGCACGCGTCACGATCAAGACGGTGCTTTACACTCCCAGTGGGAAGAGGAAAACTGCTGTGGCTCTGGCTGTTCGTCGGGAAACACTTTATGCTAAATGAACGCACCCTTATTGGTTATAATACAAAGCCTCAAGCTGTAACTATTCTTTGGGCTCATGTTTCCTCAGCGTACTGAAAACCAAAGTAGTGAAGTCTGCTGTAAATACAGTCGGTGGGTTAAAAGGATGAGATCTGAGTGGAGAAGGAATGCTCTCGTTTAAATGTGTTGATGCTAATTATTTCACTACAAGTGTCACTGTGTGACTATAGTAGGAAATGTATTGTCAAGAGAAGATGGCACGGGTGAGTTCCTGTACAAATTTACCTTTGTATAGTGTAATAAGTTCCTTCTTTCTCAGAGAAACTGCAAATGCTTGAATGTGTTATAGTTTCTTTCTCTCTGTGTGTGTGTTCTGTAAGGGAGCTAAACTAGTCCAACCTTTGAGAAATCTCTTTATTCTGCATCAGCGCCCTGCCAGAGCTCAAAGTTACAGAATATCAGATGCACAGATGCAGTTAATACAGAACTGTCTGCATATATAAATAAAAAATAACATCCATCTCTTTGTTTATGATACATGTCTTGCCTGTGCGAAAGCAGAAAGGACCGGTGTGACTCTGGAGGACAGCATGACTTTAGTGAAAACAAGAGATTGTAAAAATAAACACGCCCCTTTCCTCAACACGACTCATCCTGAAAACACAACACACAGATATTTAATACCACTTATGTTACATGCGCAAAAATCTGATGGGCTGATAAAACAAAAAAAAAAAAAGTTAAAACCCACTTTATTTAACACTGGACTTGAATCAGAACTGACGTGATTTGAATGATGAAACGGTCTTTCTAATGCTCAGCAGCGGGGGTGGGGGGGTTAGTGCAGAGTTAGCGAAGAACAATCAATCTCCCGCGGATAGAGAGAGGACGTCCACAGCTTCCAGGAGGTGCAGGGCCAGGCTGTACTGGGCGTGATTTTCCGGCAGCATTTCAGTCAGACGGCTAACCAGTCGGCTGGTCTCGGTCAGGGACACCAGGGGGCATCTCAGCTCGCTGGGATCCTGCAGCACAAGATTAGATCAGCTTTACTACACCTTCAAAACACACAGCCTTTCATTTACACAGTTTAGATTTAATGAGAATTGCTTCTGTTCATTTTTTTTCCCCTTGTACATGCTTAGTTGGATGTAGAACACAATTACCCCCGACCTATATGGGTCAGTAGGTGAAACATATTTTTCCCTTCACCGTGTGGAAACGTGATAAATTAGTTGCTTCTTTAATAGTTATGTTTAATTGTGAAAAATAAAGTGAGAATTTATGACGCTCAGCATCAGCGCACAGGCACTAAAGATTCTTGAATGAGGGCATTGGGCTGCGTGGAACCTTCTTGAGGATTTAACGGGTAGTAAATGCTCCAAAAAACCCAATACACAGAAAACTGTTCTATAATACCTTTGATCCAATAACATCCTAACTTGTGAGAGAACGTCTTTTTTCCATTTTTTTCCCCAAAAAATTCCCATCCTTAGAGAGCAGTTCAGTAGTTTAAATAACATTTTAATAAAGATAATAAACTTGTTGATCAGTTTTAGGTTTTTACAAATGATTGCTTTTAATCACTCCACCTTTTAGCCCTTTGGTTACTATTTTATCATAATACTTTCAGATTTATTTATTCCCATTTTTTTTTTAAGAGTTTTGTGGGTTTTAGTGGGAATAAAACCCATTTAAATATAGTCCCGTCTCTTTTCTTAGGGTCTAGGTTCGCTTTCTCCCCAAGACGACCACTCCACCTCCCAATCTGTTTGATTTATTTAATTTATTTTTTTGGTTTATATAAAATCAGTACACTATTCAATCAGGGTCAGGATTAAACACAGTGAGGGCCCCTCACTGTAAACGGCTCGTTAAAACGTTCCTGATTACATCAGATCTAATTAGAGGTGGGCTGTTGCTGGGTGTCTTACCATTGCTTTTAACCATGTGCAGAGGGTTGGAGGCAGGCGGGCCAGCAGCTCCATGGCAGCGTGCGTCTGGTTCTGGTTGTGAAGCAGGGAGTAGCTGAGCCTCTGACCGGTCAGCACCAAGAGCTGGGAGCCCAGAACATCCTTGTCTTCTACCTGCAGCATGGCCTAGAAGGCAGCGGGGAAGACATCAGCGAGTGGCTATACATTTAAGATGCTAAACTAGCCTCAGCTTATTTGTTATAATAATTTGGCAACAAAAATAGGAAATATGAGCAGGATACTTAGAATTACTGCATTTAAAGCAAAAAAGCAAATTTTTCCAAGTTTGAGAGTTCTCAGTCCTTTTGGTCAACTTGTAAAACGTTAACGTTGATAATGAAGTTATGATCGTTTTTGCAGTGGTCAGACTAGACATGGATGGTCGGGCAAATAAAAGGATGGAATAAAGTCTGGACAGACGGATGGTTTTCCATACAAATACTTCCATACAAAATCTGGAAAGTTCTGAAATTTGATTTGACGGTTTAGGATCCTGGTTTTTATATTTTATTAAAGTGAATATTAGGGACAGCTCTCGAGCTTTTTAAAAGTTTTCTTTGGGTAAAATTGAGTTTCATTTATGTCTGAGGTAGCCCTGTTCCTACTCCTATGCTCCATAAAAAATGGATCAAAACAATATTAATGTGTTCAGTTCACACGTTTGTTTTGATTATATCTTCAGCACAAATCATGACACTTCCTACACTCTGCTTTAAAGATAAACAGCTACAGACCCTCACATTTTCACCTCTTTTCTGAATACTGCTTGTAATAATTTGGATTAATCATTTGAGGAAACTTCCAAATGATTTCTTTCCTGTATTCCCATTTTACTTCTTTTGTAATTTAGCCATCTTTAATGTCTTGCATTTATACTTCTGTCCATTTTTTGTAGGGAAATGTAACAAAATAAGGGATAAATCAAGAGTTTTAGCAGCGCTGCATGCCATATTGACTTATCAGTCACCTCTTCAGCTCGGGGGTCGAGGCCCTGGTTGTAGAGCTCACAGACGAGGTGTCGACGCAGGATGTCTGGATTGACCTGCAGCAGGGAACCGAGGTCTATGCACAGGGAGGGCCACCAGTCGGCTTTGGGTCCGTCGGAGGGCAGCGGCGCCGAGGCCGGGCAGGACGGGTCGTCTATCGCCTGCACCCATCCGGTCAGCACCCGGAGGAGGAACTTTTAACAAAACAGGAAGGTGGAATGACGACAGATTAGAAACACCCATCTTTCCCCCCAAAGGATCTTCCACATTTCATTCTACCACTCACCTCTTGTCGTACTGAGATCAAGCCAGGGTCCATGTCTCCACTGGGCATCAGCTGGATGGTGGTCAGATCTCTGAAGAAAGCATTCTTACCCTAAAGCAGACAAACACAGACTGAGACGCGCGTAAAGCGGTAACGTCCAGAAAGGGACCGCGTTTTGTGTGCGCGCTCACCTTGCTGTCGAACAGGCCGAGCGGTTTGACTTTCACGCTGAAGCTCATGGCGGCGTGCATGAGCGACGCCAACAGCCAGTGGTGCTGGACCAGAGGGTAGTGAACGCCCCTCTGCTCCAGAGCTAGCTCAGCTATGGACGCCGGGCCCTCGGCTCCGCTCCACGCCTCCTCCACGGACAGCTCCGGGGCAGGAACCTCCTCCATGGCGGAGTCCGCCTGCAAGCATCCGCCTGCTTCAGTAATCACAGCGGCTCCACTGAACCCAGACACTCATCAGATAAGCACAGCAGAGCATCATGCGTCCTCAGTAATGAGGCTTAGTGAATATTCTTATGCCAGGTTCGCTACAGAGCCATCTAGGGGACATGGGGAATTTTTTCTTTTTTTTTTGCGTTACCTCGCAAAGGTTTTTGCATTCCCTCGAGGTACGGCTGATTTATTTGTTGTGGTCTCGTGTCATTCTCACACAACAATAAACCGTGAGAGCCGACGTGAGTTTTGAAACTGCAAAGCTTTGTCTTAAGTGGAAGATCAAACGTGCATCTACACAGCACAGCGTTCACAGACCAGTGTGATGCATTCGCGAGCGTCAGAAAGCTATGGTGCATTCAGGAGCATGGGACATTTCAAATTTACAAGAAAAGAGGCATACAACGGAACAGAACTTAACTCATACAATAATGTGTTCATCCAGAAACAGGGTGGGCTTTCTTACAGCACTGAATGCTCTATAATTGTATTTCTGTTCATTTTTGATTATGCACATCTGCTAGCTTTTTATTCTGAAAAATCTAATGTCCCATGCTCCTGAATGCATTCGTGAGCGTCAGAAAGCTATGGTGGCCGGCGTATACTTTTCGGAAACATGCACTTTGCAAGGGAACGCAAAAAGAAAAAAAAATACCCATGTCCCCTAGAGGGCTCCATAACTCGCCATGCTTCGCTCGTGTTCTTTTGATTTACTTACATAGAAAGGTATAAAAGACAAAGAGCTCTGATTCTTAACCAATAATCCAGTCACCTCCATGAGGATCTGCAGCAGCTGGACGCAGCAGCCCAGGAAAGACGTCATGGCTTTGTCTCCCATCCCGACATCCTAACGACAGGAGCACAATTCCTCAGCCTGTGCAACTAGACACCAACACTGTGTGGTCTTATCCTGACACGCAGACACAAACCTACCCGTCGGCATAAGCGATCTTTCGGCGCTTTCCCCACCTTAAGAAATGGAGCGAATAAGTTTGACTCTCACAAGCGAAGACTCGACGCAGCTATAAGTTACAACGGCGGCCTGAATGTTTGCGTTTACCTTCTCCATGAGGAAAGCAGCTGCTGAGAAGCGCTTGACGATGAAGGTGCTCCACATCATTGTGGAAATGCCTGTAAAATGCATTTAAGAGGTTCATAAATGTAAAGGGATAACATCAGGTAACTCGTATGACTACTTCCTTTTTCCTTTGCGTTATAAATGAGCAAAACACTGACCTAGTTGGATGTGAGGACTGGAGATGACCTTTAAGTGCTCCATAGCGCTATATAAATATCGGGGCTCCTGCACAGCGGAAAAAAAAAACATTTAATTAATAGAAAATAAATAAAACAGAAGTTATACTCATTCTTCTGTATTTATTCTTACATCTACCGACAATCAAAGCCTATTGCATCAAAGTTGCTGTTTTACCCTGCTGAGCTTTACCCAGTCTTACTTGTTAAAGAGAAATCTGGAAATGTTTGCAGCATTTTAGAAATGTCAGAGGACATTTGCTAGAATATAAACACTGTTGTTTGAGTAATGCTAACTGCACCAATTACTAATGTAAGACGCTAACGTGAGATTCAAATGTCAAGGCTGGAGTCATTATGTCTTTGTTTTAAAATAATAGTAAAACTATTTCTTAATTTCTTACAGCATCAACTCTGCTCCTAATAGAAATAACTGAGTGCTCAATGCAAGAAGGCTAGTAGGAACGATTGGTTCTTCTTTTTTTAGCTCTTCAAGGGAAATCAGAAATATTTGTATCAGCAGGTGTAGGCTTTACACAACTATAAATGTATCATTAAATCAGCTTTAAATTTCTGGTTAGGGCCTCCCTAAGCTTTTAAGCCTTTTAATAGTTCAGACTATATACAAAAAACAGTACAGTTTGATGCTATAACAAAAACGCTGCATGAAATGTTGCTAAACTTCAGAATTCAGAACAATAACACGTTTTGCCCCAACGTAGAACCCTGAGGGACCCCACAGAGCAGACCAGCCCTCTGGGACATTTTAATCCTGTGTCTTCTTTATTAGCGAGTGCAGTGGTCAGAAGCATCAATGGCTGAGATAAAGTTGCAGAAAACAAGAACTGTGAACTCTTAGCAGTCCATAAGCATCAACAAGTGAGATAATACAATTTGAGGCACTTTGCTGAGTTCCTCTTCCTACTTTACTGATTTCCAAAGCCACCAGAAACGCCTAGAGCGCCAACAAAAGTTTACTTTGTATGAAAGAGTAAGCATACACTGCAAAAACGAAACTAGAAATAAGTAAAATGTTCTTAAAATCAGTGTATTTGTCCTTGATTTGAGCAGGTTAATAAGATGATTTGCCAATGGAATAAGATTTTTGCACTTAAAATAGGAACAATTCATCTCCATCATCTTATTTCAAGTCCATGTTATTTTAGGGGTCAAAATACTCATTCCATTGGCAGATAATCTCATTTACCTACTCAAATCAAGGATAAATACACTAACTTTAAGAACATTTTACTTATTTTTAGATCCATTTTTGCAGTGTAAACATCCACAAGTGCATTTTTCAACAACAAAAAAGGCCCCCACTGATGACATCAGCGAGCCTTTTCTAACCTGTTTTATTCAGTAGTATCCACACTGATGAAACTACCCAACATGTTACCAGAAACAAAGGTTACTTATAGTACTGTTAGTGTCATTTGTGCACCTCTGGGTCTTTGTTCCACTGCACCACATATTCCCAGCTGCAGTGGGCGAAGAGCAAGTCTGGGGATAAAGAATCTGGGAACCGCTGACAAACTGCCAACAACAGCTCTGAGGAACAAAGGGGAAAGAAAAAAAGTGTCATACTGTGACCATCCTTCGGGACTCTGAAGCTAATAAATATCTCCTTGTTCTCACCTGCTGTCTCGTCTGCCTCCTCCTGACTCTTCTCCTTCTCTCCGGCTTCATCTCCAACCTCTTTCTGCTCCTTTTTGTCGCCGGTTTCTTTCCTCTGGAGAATTTCCTTCAGTCGCTCCGGCGCCATGCTCTGCCTGAACACCCACTTGGAAACGCTGTCTGCAATACCACCTGCCCAGACAAATGGAGGGAGGAAAACCCAACGTATTAAACGAAATGCCGTTCTCACTCGTCTCCAGCTGTGCACGTTGGAGAATTTGGACACAGAAGCTGTCAGCTACAATCAGACCTGTATGCAGGCAGCCGGGACCAAAAATTAAACACCATCTTTAACAATGTCGGATACCTTCTGAGTTTATATATTCTTATTCTACATCTGATCTGGTCTCCCATTGCATTGCCTCCATCATGTCTCACCTGTGCCTCCCTCCAGCAGCGTTTTGATGGAGCACTGGACTACAGCGCCCCCCGTTGCTCCCTGAGGAGAAGGCACCAACAGAAGAGTCTGCAGGACCAGCACGTCCTCCAGCTGACGGACGCACACCACCCACTGCTCCAGCTCCAGGGACACCGCCTCCCACTCTGAATGCAGCTGTAACACAGCAGCCGTTTAGCGTTCGCCCGCCCGCCGCTCATAATCTCCTCGGACGGCTTCCACGCGGGTGGGCAGGGAGACGCCTTACCTTGCTGTCAGCTCTGCTGGTGATGCTCGTCTTGGTGGCGCTGTGAGCGACCAAGGCGGCTAGCAAGGCAGCAGCGGCGTTGTGCGATTGGATGCATGTGAGTCTAACCTGCTGCCACCAGGGGGAGACAGACTGTGGATCCCATGACTCGTCGACAGCCCCTAAAAACAAAAAAGAAAGAAAGAAAAAAATTACCTTTATTTTGTAAAGCTATGTCCTAAACCTCGCTGACAGGAAGACAAACCGTCCATGTTGCTAAGTGCGATGAGCAGCGTGTGCAGGTTTCTGACGGTTTCCACTGGCCTCTGAAGCACCTCCTTCTCCCTTTGCAGCCACACACTCATTACCAAAGACTAAATGTGTAGGAAGAAGACACAAACGGGCATCACCTTGTTAACACACCCTGTAAATCGAAAGTGTATTTAAGATTGTAACGTCCTCTACAGTGTGACATCTTACCAGTAGCTGCTGTGGGCGGAGGCCAGCCAGCTGTAGGGTGTCACAGACTTTATGGGTGGGACTTTGACCACATAAACACCCCCAAAACAGAAAATTCCCTGCAAAGGACACGTGACAACAGAGGCTGGATCAAGAATACGACTTGAGCAAATCAAGCCGGATTGAAGGCAGTGTTTGTAAACTCGCAGGACTAATCACATGACCTCTCCGAGTTAAGGAACTAAACGCCTTAAAGACAAACAGTTCCTGAGGTTTTCTGAAGTCATATTTATGTTTGGACATTGGCAACTTTTTTTTATTTTTTTTACACATTTTCAGCCCCACCGGCTGATGTGGTCACCAGCAGTTCTGAGAAGTTGACCAAGTGTTCAACTTGGTCAACTAAAAGTAGCTTCTACAGCGGCACAGATGCGATCGAGCTATCGATCGAGATCTATCTATCTATCTATCTAGCTGAACATACAGCAGACAAGACAGACAACGACATACGACAGACAGACAGACAGACAACAGACAGACAGACTATCTATACCTCTATCTATCTCTATATATCTCTCTATATATCTCTCTCTATCTAAATGTGTATCTATCTATCTAGATAGATAGATAGATAGATAGATAGATAGATAGATAGATAGATAGATAGATAGATAGATAGATAGATAAACAAACACTTCCTGGTTTTATGAAGTTGTCTGAAATGCTGCTTCCAAAGAGTTCCCTCGTTTCAACACAGACAAACAAATACAAGGGTCTTTGGGTTTTAAAATATACAATACATTAAAAGTTAGCTAAAATAGGATCCTAACAAATAAGATGACTGGCTGAATGTAATAAGCCAAATGGATGAATGAATGGATGGATTGATGAATGGAAAAAGACAAATTGATGGATGTGAGGTGGCTCGATGGATGGATAGATTGATAGATGACAGACAAAATAATTCATGTTCAGTTCTTTGTGAATTCACATGAATTTCAACATTAATATATTGCCATCAGCCTTTCACTGTCCTGTTGATGAGCAGAGGCTTTCAAACTCTCACCTAGCTGGTTCCACTCAGCCTCCGAGCTGCGATTCACCTTCACCTCTCCGTCCTCCGCACACTCCAGCTGGGTGAGGAAGGCCTGAGCGGACAGCGGCGTGTCGGGAGAGTCCTGGGCAAAAGAGACCGAGGGTTTGGAGCAGAGCCGTGCGTAGCGTTGCAAGGTGGGCCCGACGCGCGCCAACTCCTCCTCTACGCCTTCCAGGGAATCCTGCTGAGGGGGAAGAAAACGTCCGTCAGTGGACAGGAACACGTGCGTCAGGTAGAGCTATAAAAATAAAAATAAAAAAAATGGAGGTGAGATTGCAGACGTTTCCGGAGCAGCCTTCAGTGTTTGCGTCAGAGCGCAGCTGCTGGATGTCGGCGTAGAGCTGAAGCAGCTTCAACCGAGAGGAGCAGAGCTGGAGTAACGACGCCTCCACCTCCTCTGCGTCTGTGGCACGGAGACACACACTTTGGTTTGTTTCAAACAAGACTTTTTATTGATTTGAGTTGAAATTCGACTGAATCCATTCACACATTTCCTTCAGACGGAAACATGCAGCTCTACCTTGTTGCTGCAAAGCGTCGTGTAAGGCACTGGTGACGTTAGTAAGACAAGAAACCGGAGCGCTCCTGTTTGAAAGCAGAGACTCCAAAGCCTAAAAAGAACATTCAGACACAAGATTTGGAATGAGGTCCAGATAATACATTTCACAGAACAGGTTTGATTACGCTTTGAGAGTTATTCTCCAAACCTGCTTCTTAATGGCCGGGTGTTTAATCTCCAACAGGGCGCCTTTCGCTTCTCTCTCCAGAGTCTCTGCAAAGCGACAACAGACAGAAAAGCTCTGAGAAACGTCTCGCTGTGTCTGGGTCCTCACTCAGCTCGCCGTCACGTGACGTCCATTTACCAGGATCCACGTCTCTGCTCTTCAGCACGGCGCTCAGTCTCTTCAGCAGGTGCATGTCTCTGGCCCGCTCGTTCTTCTTATCACTGAAAAGGAGAGAAGGAGGAGGCTGACAGGCGGCTGTGATCCTTAAGGGTAAAGCTTTGAAAAAAGGATTTTATTGTGAAATTAGTCATGTTGGATTTCTTTAAAATATTATGAAAAATGTATAAACTAAGCCGAAGTCTTTTTACAAAAAAGAAATCTAAGAAGTTGAAAAGAGTTACAGTAAATATTTGTTATAACCAGCTTTATTCTTTCAGATTTATAAAGTGCCTTCAACAATCTAAGGGAATCCTTCGTGTGGCTTTTAATCCTTAGATATAACCTGCCGTTGGTTCTGTCTTTTATCAAGGGTTGGGTTCATAGCAGACATGCATATCGTATTGTTCCTCGTGGTTTTATGACCTGACCAATCCTTCTAAAATTGTTTCAAGCTGCATCAAACAAAGAGCTCCGGTACATAACTTCAATACTAAGCAAACGTCTATTGCGGCCCGAACAGTTCTGATACGGATATGTGATCGATACACTGTGCAGCTACAGCAGTTTGTGAAATTATGATCACTCAGTTTCCAAACTTTGTTGTGTAATGAATAGGGATAGGTACCGAAAAAAATCGGCCCCGGGGCCACGTTGGACGGTCTTCGTGGCCAGACGATCTCAGCCTTATCGGTCCTCTTAACACTATTTTTAAGGTAGATTCCAACCGAAAGAACATAATTTTGCCGATCGTCTCCACCTTCAGAAAGACGCCGAGGGGACTGATGGGAGGAGCTTAACGTTCTGCTCTCACATCTGTTGAGACTGTTGGCAACTATTTAGCAACTTTTCAGATCTAGTGACTTTTTTCCCCCCCGTGTTGTTTAAGACTTTGGCAACAAGTACAAGCACCCATCGCTCTGAGTTTACCGTCTCTTTAGCAAACCATCAGCTGTGAGCCCCTCCCGCTTTGAAAGCTCTGACTGGCGGTCAGTCAACGTCTTCATGCTGCTGCAGGACTCAGCTTGAAGTCTGTTTACCATTGAAATTGAGTCATGCATGAGCAAAGCTTTCACTAGATTACAAAGTGGGATGTAAATATATTATAAACGTAATCTTTAACGGGTAATGGTATTTTTTTCTCTCTGAAACTGTTGCACTTAAATAGATCCCTCCCTGTAACTGACTCATTTATTCAGCTCATGCACTCTGGGTGCCTCTGCTATCGTTTGGTTGACATTGATAATATAGAAATGTATAAATGTAGTTTGTATTCAGGTAAAAAATATTATTAAATGCTTTAAATTATTTCATAGAGTTCTATTTTTTAGCATATTTAGAGTGTTTTTGATCAGTTTTTTTTGTCTTGTCAACCTAGATATTTCTCTCTCCTACAACATGCTTTTTATTCAAGATTTTAGCATTTTTTATATATATAACATTATTTATATAATGTTTTTATTGCTCTATTCCTATTAAAAATATTTTGTACTTTTATTTTATTTTGTTTGAAATGTTTGAATAATATACCATATATTGCTTTTGCTTTTTTACCCCTTTGTTGGATTAAAAAAGTATCGAAAATGGTACCGATAAAAGACCGGATCGATAAGGAGTATCATTAAGAGTAGAAGTATCGATAAATCCTTAACGATACCATCCCTAATAATGAAGCAGCTTTTGTTTGCATTTTCTATATTTTAAGAAGGTCCCCAACATGCGAGTCCTTTCAACTGCCCCCTATTCATTGGTCCCCACCAAAAATAACATCTCGATATTTATCTCGATTTTTTTTTCTTCCATAAAGCAATTATAAAAACGTGTCTCTGACTCAAAGCTTTATCCCAAATGTCTCACAGGCAAATTTTTTAACGAGCAGATGTATGAAAACAGCTGAAAAATAACCTACTGGAATACATAAAAGTATAATTAAAACAGACCATCTCGACATAAACGAAATGTCATCTTATAGCTCTTTATAACAAAAAAACAACATCTTCTAAATCTGGATAGATTGCCCATCCCTTGTCGCCAAATCAAGTCGTTACAACCTGTATGCAGACTTAGCAGAGATTTTTCCTGGTTCAACAGGGATTCTAACCCGACTTCAATCCCCAACACAATTGACCAAAATGTAAACCCAAAACCACGACAGTGCCTGCACTGTGTTTTGCAGCTATAGACTCATTGTTAGAGCTGATATCTTCTGAAAATATGCGCATTTCCACTCAACAAATCTGAACTGATCATTTCACATACGGCTTCTGTGTAGTTTGCCTCTTCCATTTAACCTCTGTCCACTTAAAATTTCTGACGAGGCTTTGGTGAAATGTGATTGGATCAGATGAATGCGTACGTGTTCAGACACTACTGTTCAGTACAAACGGACACCTCTGTAACGTTTATCTGACAGATCTAGCTTGTACCAACCTGAGGGCCAGATGGAAGGGGATGTTGATGGTCCTCAGAGCTCCTGCGGTGGGATCCAGAAGACACACCTGCTGCGTGTGGAGTTGCCAGCCCTGACTGGTCACACTGTTCACTCCCATCAGATGGTAGCCGGCATAAAGCAGCCTTAAAAAAAAATAGTTAAAATAACTTAATCGCGACCATCGCGCCCCCCCCCCCCCCCCTCCCCACACACACACACCGAAGGAAACTTCAATTAAACCAGCCGTAAAACTGTTGAAACTGGCGTCTTCTTTTGCTAAATCCCATATGACAGAAAAAAACGTTTGTTTTCCCAGCACCTAAAGAGCAACGGAAATATTTTTGAGATGCTCTGAATATGTAGCTGCGACTGGTCAGTTGATTTTATAGTCACTATACAAGCTTTTGTTTTTGGGATTGTCACATCTTTAATTATATACATTTTTTATGTCTTAAGCACAAAAAGCACCTTTTATTTCAGGTTTATTTTGTGTCAGATTTTTCCTTGGTGTTCCTTTTGGCTGCTGGGATGCTCTTTCGTGGCAGTGTTGACCACGAAAGAGCTCTAATGTGACAATATTGTAATTTGTGAAGAGCTTCTATGTGCAGCTGTGGTTTAAAAAAATGTCTAAAATAAAACATTTTAAATTCATTTTTATTTTGCAATCAATTTAAAAAAAACAAAAAAAAACGACACGTTAATATGAGCTATACCAATGCAACTATAGGCACTATGTGGCTAAAAACATTTGTCATTCAAGGTTATTTGAACATATCGCGATATATATCGTGTATCGTGATATAGCCCAAAGATATCGTGATATTAGATTTTCTTCATATCGCCCACCCCTAATTCAAGGTTGAAGTGAACTACTGAAGCGTACCTGCAGTGTTTGCCTACAGTGAACGCTCCGACCCGGGGGCCCCGCTGCATGGCCCACACCTCCAGGATCCCCCTGCGGGGGGCGTAGATGATGAGGAAGAGAGCGTGACGCCTGGGGAGGGAGGCAGAGGGGGAGAATTCCCGATCCCCGCGTTCCTCCTGAACCTGCAGCCAACCCAGCTGGGCGTCTCGGTAACCTGCGGGCCAAGCGCGGTTCGTGAGACCGAACGAACAATCTTTACGGTTAACTTTGTTCGCTCAGAGATGGAGTGGCGAGCATTTCACGCGGCGACCTCTCTGTGCTGCGCTTTGCCCTCACCTTTCCACATGCGGATGGTGACGCCCCTCATCAGGTCCAGCAGCGCCACTCGACCAAAGTCGTCCGTCACTCCTGCGAGCGTGTTGCAAGGCGACAGGCAGATGGACTCGCCGTGGCGCCGGGAATCTGGCAGACCGAATCTGGAAGGCGGCGGTGTCGGGTTAAAGCGCGAAGGAAAAGGCTTTCTGATATCGATGTGAAGTGGCGGGCGAAAGGCTCCGATAGCGTCCAGAGAACACGAGAAGTACCTGATCCCTAAGGGGGTCGCAGGCTCCACCTTAGGCTTCTGTTTCTGAGCCGCTTCCTCTTCGTTCTTGTTCTTGTTCCAGCCTAACCACCCACTGAGAGCAGAACGAGGAGCAGAAGATGAACCAAAAAATAAAAAATAAAAAGAAGAAATATGAGAAAAAAGAAAACAGAGGAGATAATAATAGTGCAATTAGAACAAAGCAAATCGACAAATATTACTTATGAGGGCGCCGTGATCAGGATCATGTATTAGAATTTGATGATCTATGCATTTATAAACACAGCCTTTATTCTTTAAATTCAGATTCTGGTGGATATCTAAATGTATTTTATTTTGTCTTGTGTCCTGTTTTCTTCCTATATTACTGTGTCAGGATTCTTTTTGTTCAATAAGTGTCTCTGAACCTTGCGGCGTTGAAGAGGGCCGAGGTGAGTTTGCTGGCCACGGCCAGAGCCACGTGGGACAGGAGAGGCTGAGAGTTTCCCTGCAGAGACACAGAGAGGCTGCCTTACACGCGGCGTTCTGCAGAAAAGGTCGCTTTAACAGCAGCCACACGACTTTTTATTTTGCCAGACATTCGTCAAGCACACACACGCGCTCACCTCCACTGCGTAGTAAAATCCTGTGTAAGGCCCAGATCCTACAGTCACAAACTGGCTCATGGCGGGGGGGCTCCCCTTGACTGATGCGTTGAACCCCCCCAGGATGGACGCGTTCTTCATTTGGTCAAACACACACAGCGTCATCACGCCTACAAGCAGAGGATACAACAGAAGGAAACATAATAAACTCTTGCTGTGATCACATTATAGAAAAAGACATACAGTGCTTTGGAAAGGTCCGCCATAACTATTTGATTTTGCAACATTTCGTCACATCAGAGCCACAAACTTACCAACACAAAGTAGCGCTAATTAGTAAAATTATATAATTTTAAAAATATTTGACAAAAAAAAAATCTGGAAGGTTTGGCCCAAACATTGGTAGTCAATCCCAAGTTACTTTGATACCCCCTAAATAAAAAAACGTCTGGAGCTATTTGCCTTTCAAAATCTCCTAATTAGTGTAACTGTGTGCTTTAAAGTTAGGAAGTCAACATTTTTAGAAGTGGAGTTTAAAGTTTGCTACATGCCATGTAGGGAACGCAGCAAGTATCTGCAAGAGGGTGCTGTGGTCCGACGAGGCCAAAAACCAACGTGTGTCAAAGAAACTTAACACCACATGTGACTCTGAACCATGTCTAAAAATGTTTGCAGTGCTTTTCGTCAACCACCACTTTTTCTCAGAGAAAAACAAAATAATAACTTGTCGAATGACTGGATCTACAGCGAAAAAATTTGAAGTTTTTACAAATAATTATACTTTTTTTTATCCAGTGACATACCTCATTTTAGATTTTGCCAAGACAAAATGAGTTGAAAATATAAGAGTTCAATCTAAAATTCTTACAAATAAGAATAAATCTATGTATTACAAAAGCCCATACTTTTCAGCCTATGGCTATGTTTCATTCAACTGTACAGAAATGTAATCAATAGTTTAATTGACTAAAACTGGTAAGACTTAAGACTCAAACTAGACTAAAACTAAAATCACTCTAAATAATAATGTAAATACTATTTTAGAAAAGCTATTTTAATATCCGCTGTCAAAACTAACAAAACCCAGAGCACACCAGCCCCTTTGTTAAACATGGAGGTGGCAGCATCGCAGTGTGAGGAGGCGTTCCATCAGCAGGGATGGGGAGATGGGCGGAGCCAACAGCAGGCTGACCTGATAGATGAAGCAAAAGACTGCAGACTAGGGAGGATGTTCACCTTCCAACAGCAGAACAACCTTAAACCTAACAGCCAGAGCTCTAATGGACTTGTTTACATCAAAGCATACCCATGTAGTTTAATGGCCCAGTCAAAGTCCAGGCTTAATCCAACTGAGAATCTGTAGCAAGCCTGGAAAATTGAGAACCACAAGGGCTCTCCATCCAATCTGAGTTTGAACTTTTTTTTGCAGAGAAGATCAGGAAAACATTAGCTAAAATGTAGTTTCTATATATTGTACGAGAAAAACTGTAATTGCAGCAAAATGTGGTTTTAAAAGGTACTGAGTCAGTGGGAGCTGGATACCGATGCAGATCACCACTTTTTAGATATTCCTTTGTGGAAAAACTCTAAATTATTCCTCCCTTTTCAACTTTGTGCTGCTCCGTCACATAAAATCTCAATAAAACGCATTAAAGTTTATCACTGTAATGTCAAAAATTTAAGGTTTCCAAGGAAGAGTACTTGTTCGCTGTGTAGACTCTTGCGTTTGTTGTTAAAATATATTAGGAATATGCAAAGATTTTCGATGCATAGCAATCCTGAAAAGATGTGAGCAACCAACCCGTCAATTTTTATGAGCTATGTCTTACCCACGCTGCTGTGGTCCACGATGGTGTCCATCTCCTGCAGACCCCACTTCTTGTACGCCAGGGGAGGAGGCGGGACCACGTCGCTGCCTGCTGCTGCAGCTGCACAGCAAGACAAACATATAAAGTTGAATTCAACATTTTAAACAGCTGTAGCAACCCACCTAGCATTGTTTACATGCTCCCATTTAAAGGTTTCTCAGAACAAGACGTACGGCCACAAATAACCGTAATAGCACTTCTGCCGATTTTACGACAGATTCTGGAAAAACGCAGGGAGGACGCCGCTCTGCTCTGAAGCCCAAAAGTGGATAAGTTAAGCCGTCAGCAGGTGGACACGCGCCTATGCTTCTTCTATAAGCGCGTACCTTCAAACATAAAAGACGTTCAACGCCTTTCTTTCTACATCAAGCTCCTTTTCTACATGCATGACAGGACAGGCACACAGGAGATTAAGAGAGGCCCTAAACAGCACTAGAGATCTGCATTTCAGCTACAGGAAGTTATTAATATCGGCCCAGGTTTACTTATGGGACACATATGGATCACTTTAAAAAAAAAAATATAATAATCGGCCAATACCGATACCTATGCAGGTATATGATAGTAATAAGCTGCTAAATCTGGACTACTGAATCTGTAAACAAAAGTGTATGCCTAAGTTGTACCTGAATGCCTCGCAGCAATCACTACCTCCACCCAGCCGGCAAGAGAGAAAGCACACCTACAGGTTAGCACGGAGCAGAGATTAGAGCAGCGCCGCGCGAGACGCCTCTCTGCTACCCCCTACGCAGACCACGGCGCTGCACGCGAGCGCGCACGAGACCGACGGCAGCCGTACCTCTTGCCACCTGGTTCCTGCAGGCACGCAGCGACTGAAAGAGGCTGAAGCCGTCGATGGTGACCAGAGCAGCCGGGTAAAGGATGCTGAGCTCCTCGTGCTGCGGAGAGGGGGGGATGATAACCAGCGGTAGAGGTCAGCTCCTAAACGCCGTCACGTACCTGGATTTGTGAATCGAGCCTGCGGGTTTTCCCGTTACCTGCTCAGTGACTCCAGGGTGACGAGGGATCTCGTAGGTGCGACATTTGAGCCTCAGGACCGGGTCCACGTGCAGCAGCTGGGCCAGGAGCAGGACCCCGCTCTGGTTTGACCCCCACAACAGGACGAGAAACTGTCAATCAGACCGTCTGTGACCGCAGGAATGATGGTGACGCATAAAAAAAAAAAACGGTACCTCTGTGTAGAAGCGGACATAACCGGAGGTGAAGCCGACGACTACGCACGTCCAGTCGGGCCGCCCGGTGGAACTCCTGCCACCCAGAAAATACGCAACGGTTAAAAACAATCCGGCCAGAAACATTTTCGTCTCCAACTCAGCAGCAGGCGATGCTTACCTCTTCTGGCTGGCCAGGGGGATCGCAATGACACTGCTGACCCTTTCTCTGTGGAAAAAAAAAAGGTTATTCTGTAGATTCCCATCGACTCTCGTGACATTGAGCCGTCTACGGTCGGCGCTCCGAACTTTTCTCACCCTTCCTCTGTGCAGAGCGCTCCACTCCAGGACACAGCCAGGGTCATCTCCTCTCTGCCGCCGTCATCCGTGCGCCACTTTGCTGCAAGAAACAAAACATTTTTATCACAAAAAAGCAAATGACAGAGCTCCTAATACAGAGAACAGCGTGCGACGGTTTTAACGTCTGACCTGAGAGGAAGGCCGCTTTCTGTTCTCGAGCCACAACCAGCAGGTCGGCGCAGGGCGACAAGGACACGGTGCAGTCCTGGAGCCAGGGTGGGCTCTGCCCTGACGGCTCCTCCTCCGCCTGCAGAGGACCGGCATGTGTGTGCGCGCAGAGTGAAATACCAATAAACCAAACATTTCGGGTTATTTCTCTTCTAGTAATCAACGTTTACTTTCTCTGTGTTTCAGCTTTTGCTGGACGACACGCGCCTAAATATGTTGAAGCTGAAGAGAGAGAGAGAGAATAAACCCAGACCTTTGCGGATGAAGCAGATTCCTCCTCCTTGTTATCGCCATTATCCCATCCCGATTCCCAGTCAGACGTATCCCAGGAAAGCTCGTTTTCTGCTGAGGAAAGGAGGGCCAGGGGTTTAGGCAGAGGGAAGACTTGTTGTCTGGATTTTCTAGCAATCCATCTCAATGCCTTAACGTCATAGTAATAACGGAAACTCTCAGTTGAGCCTCATTCTTAGGTTACAGGTGAAGAATATAGCACGAGTTTTGCAACTCCGTTAGAAAGCTACATTTAGAAAGGCTCGCCTTGGCAAACGAGTTTACATTTATCTCGTTTCAGAGGGATGAAAACACCAGGGTAAGAAAACAGAGAGAGTAAAAAAAAGAATGGTGAAGATTTTGGATGAGGAGGATTCTTCAGTCTCAGGTGGTGAAACGGTGGTTCCAAGCAGCAAAAGAGATTACTTTAATTTTGAACTAACAAGCACACAGTCCACGTGTTTAAACACGGTGGTACAACCTTCAGAATCAAAATCTGAATCAGAAAAACTTTAATAATCCCAGAGGGAAATTGCTGAAAGCACGCACCCGTGTCCAAATAAATACACACATGGAAAGACATCTGAATGAACATAAATGTGGTGACACTTGATGTTTATGTGTGCTGTTATAAACTGAACGCTTAACCTAAAGGTTACCAATAGGATATTATGTTGCTTTGTGGTTATCCGGGTTTTCACGCCGGGTGCCGGGGGTCGCAACCGGGATTCGAACCCGAGCCCCCAGTATCAAAGATGCAGACTAGCCAGCTACAGTACACAGGAGCAATATATTAGATATTTAAAATTATTATTATTATAAAGATCCATTTGAAATAGGATGAACGTTTCTTGTGGAGCTTATCGGTGACTAACTGTAGCTGCGGGGGCTAGCAGGACTCCAGGTGACCGTGTCTTATCGCTGCAGCATCTCCTCCAACCTTTAGCCCAGGTAAACTCACCTGTTTGATTCTTCTCCTCGGCCGACTCTTTGCCCTGGTTCTGGAACAAGTAGTCCCGGACTGTTTTGAGCTCTTGGAGCCGACAAAACTCGTACAGGCTGCAGGACATCCCTCCCCCGTCCTGTCAGGAACCGAGAAGAAGTCGAGGAAGAGAGTCAGTTAGCTTCCCTGCTAACAGTCCAGAAGACCAGCGCTGCTTTTGTCCACTTCCGGCTCCGATTGTAACTTTTTTTTTTGACAATCTGTTCACTGCGCAATGCTTCACATTTAACTCGCACAACCCTTTAGACAAAAATTAATAACTGTCCGCTGGCTTCATTTGGCCCATAATCCGCAGCTTCCACCCAAGTGTGTTGATGACACATCATTAGCATAACAACACTTTTCTGTTTCCGGGTCTGAGCTGCGTTTCAAAGTAAAAGCCTAATAAAAGCTGCCCTTTAAAATAAAAGTTTAATAATAAAAGTTGCGTTTCAAGATTAAAATTTGATAGGAATTTTTGTTGTTGTTGTTGTTGTTTTACATTAAACATAAAACACACAAACTGGTAGAACTCAGTGGGAAATGTGTTAAAAACAACTTAACCTTGTTTCAAGTCCAAGTTTGCAAACCAATGGAATTTGGCAGTCAATAAGCTTAGTTAATGCGTTATAGCAACACAAGCTAAAACAACACATTTCTCTGATTTTTTTTACTTTTAAATGCTTTAGCAGGAGACCTGCCTGCAGGTTTGACAGTACTTTTGTTTGCAGTACTGTTTGCTTATTGCTTTTGTCCACTAGAGGGCAGTAAAACAATGCTTTTTCCAATTTAAGTTTTTTCCCCCTTTTCTTCAAGAATGGGATCAGAATGAGTTTAGTCGCCAGGTTTGTGCGCACAAACAATATGACTTTTAGAAGGGTTTCAAAAAAGTAATGTATAAAAAAGGGAGATCTATGATTGATTTAAATAAATGCTGTAACTCCTGATAATTCTTCGCAAGCTATGCATTTTTTAGTATATATTTTGTTGTGGACTTTGCAAAGTTCCCTGAGTGCTTTTAAACCGTAACAAAAAAAATATTCCTCTATTTGCATGTGCTGGCTTTTGTGTTTTGAATCAGTTCATGCTCTGTTGCTCCTTTTTCGTGTTAAATTTCCAAATCATGCATTTTCTTTTCCTTACTTTTTTTCTAAAAAAAACATCTGTCTTAGAGCATCAGACTACAAGAAAGATTAAAATCCAAATGCAAGACATACGACCAAATGAATCCTGTGAAATGCTAGATATTCTCAGCCTGACTTCCAGTTATGCTGCCATCTGACCCAGCGCATCACACACAGACTGGAATGATGTACGTGTACAAATTTGATTTGGGACTAACCAATAACGGAAAGCTTACATATTTTGTAGGTTTTTCTTTGTAAGTTGAAAGGAACAAATAAAGCAACCAACGCATGTGGGTTTTTTTGTGTGAAGGTTTTCAAAAAAAAGTTTTAAAAAGGTGCAAAACATAACATTTAGGCCTCTATGAGAGAAATCCTGACAAAACATTAAAGGAGCAATAAGCAATTTTTCACCACATAGGTGTGACTTGAGTATTGTCTGTAGTCCAAAACCCGTCGCCTCGTACGCAAATATTTGCAAAGGAAAAATACACGGCAAAACAGCATCACTTTTGGAAGAACATGTCTATTGGCACCCATGGGCCTTGGGTCTCTGGGCCCATGACTGGATCCACTTCGGCTCTGTTTTTGTAACATGTAAGTAAGTGAAACACATCATGCCATCGAGCAAACTCTCCATTGAACGATTTTTGACGCTTTTGTCTAAACAATCAGAGGATACATGGTGTATTCACATGTGCCTTGTTAATTTTTTTAAGGCACCAAGCAACAAAAACCTCTGTATGTATTTTGGTCACGGAAAAGCGCTGCTGCATTACCAGTAACTCTGCCGCTGAGTGACACATTGTAAAGTCCCGCCTCCAGCGCTGTGATTGGTCCGGTCTGTTTCATGCTAGAGAGTATGGAGCCTTAAGTCAGTCTGGCCTGCCTGGCTATTGAAGATGTGCCCCACGATGCCCATTTTAATGCTGAAAAATATGTCAGGTTCTAGATGACGCTGCCTTTATTGACAGGTGTCATTATTTCTCTGCACCTCTGCAAACATGAGGACAGAGAAAGTGATATTCAGGATTTTTACTGACCAGCTTCATCTGTTTCTGGGGATATAATTAAATAGAGAGTTCAAGAAAAACAAAGACATCAAAATAAGCGAGATGTTAGGTAAAAAGATGAGTTATAAGAAAAAACACAAAGACTACCAGAAGTCTTAGCATTTATCCAATGCTAACTCTTCCGAAATGAAGACTGGGGATGCTGGACTGTTGTGTCTCATAATGGTGCTTCTTCAACGCCTACTGGTGTATAATCTCTTGTGCAAATGTCTATGGAGAACACAAACAAAAGAAAACTCTTCTAACTGGACTTTTATAACCCCACAAAAGAAGCATCTTGCACTTTCTGATTCAAAGGTCACTGTTACTACCTTCCGTTCTGAGAACCTAACGTTGTCAACATTAGCAGCTGCTGGTGGCATTGTTAAACGCCGCTCCACGTCTTTCTTTCCCATCCTTTCCAACGTGCTCTTAAAAAAAGCAACGGGCAAGCCGCCAACGTACTCCTTGTGTATTCATTTTACAAACCAACCTCGCTCTCACCTCCGGAGAGAACACACTCACACACCACTCGAGCACAAACCCACCCCCCGGGGGGGTGCCCAAAAGTTTCCGGTCCGGAAGGCCAGGCACAGAAACTCAGGAAACAATTGGGTGTCGGAGAGGTCCTTGGGCTCGTCACGTTTCCTCATCCTGTGCCGCTGCTCATTGAACTGTTGTCGCCTCAGTTTCACGGGCTGTGGCAACAAGTCTCCATCTGGTTCCCCCTCTTCCTTTGTTGACGAGAAAACGAGCTGACATGATTGGCTGCAGGATGGACGTGCTGTTGGTACACAAAGAGAGATGGCATTGATTTATTTAAACTTACTGGGAGTTAAAAGACCTTGGATTTTTCTTTGGCAGGTTTCCAGGCAAAGGAGATGCGACGTCAGAAGCAGCTAGGTAGAAGTAAACTGTTCAGGGCATTGCTCCGTGGGGGCTTTTACCCTTCAGCTTTTTCCACAATTTGTTGTGTTTCAGTCCCAACCCAGACTAGCATTGTGATGTGGAAGGAAAAGATACACAGTTTTCAACTTTTTTTGAAACAGATAAAAGTCTAAAAACAGAGGTATAAATTTGCTTTTAGCCCCGTCTACTCTGATACCTCTGATTAAATTCCCATGCAACCAACTGTCTTTAGCAGTCACCCAGTTAGCAAATAAAAAAAAAAAAACATCTCACTAAAAACACTGCTGAAACAAGACATGAAGACCAAGGGACACGGAAGAAGGGTAAGGGAGAAGGTTGTGGAGAATTTCAAACCAGGGTTAAGTTGTAAAATAATATTCCAAGCGTTGAACATGGAGCTCTGTTCAATCCATCATCTGAAAATTGCACAACTACCAACCAACTGAGATATGGTCTAAACTTACAGGCCATAAAACACATCCACACACAAACAACAACACATCTTCATCTTGAAATAAAACAAAATACACCAAGCGTTCGTCCTGATAGGGTTTACGCATGCTCAATATCGTACTTCCAGTCACGTTGTCCTGAATTAAAACAGAGACATAAAATATAATAAGCCAACAGGGTGCTATAATTTAATCAGAAAACCTTTCTATGCAACCGGAGTGTGCTACTGGCGTAGAAATTCGTAAAGTCACAGAAAGTGACCGGGCACCTTTAAAACTTAAATTTTCAAGGATGAACTGAAGTTGGGATTTTGTCATGCAGCCATTCATACCTTACGTCAAACCAGTACGACATCAACAAAAATGTGACCACATCTTTTGTGTTTGCCATACTAGGAGTTTTTCACAAGCCAAGCAGGAACATATCAAACATGTGGAGAAGAATGCTATGGTCAGATGTTTCAAAATGCCAGGCATGGTGGAAAACAAGCTCCGCACATCATCCTGAGCAAACCTCTCTCGCTGTGACAGTAGACTCACTCCATGGGCCTACGTTCCAAAACACACACACCTCTGTGTGTGTGTGTGTGTGTGTGTGTGTGTGTGTGTGGCTGATTGAGAACATTTTTTGCATATTTTACTAATAAAGTGAGGACATTTTTTTGTCCCTCACTTATTTTTCTAGGATAGGGGGACAGGCTTAGGACTTAGGTGTCAATGAGGTTTAGGGTTAGGGTCATGGCTTAGGACATAAAAAGGGTTGAAATGGACTAATAAATTCACATTTTTAACGTTTTTTTTTTAACCACTTCTGACTACTTCACAATCAAACATCACAATGTGTTGGTAATAATTAAATCCAATGAAATAAAACACACAGTTTGTTGGTGTAACACGACAACATGTAGACACTTTCAACTCTTATGCCAGATAAATACCTTAAATAGCTGCACATAGAGTTTGTGATTTTAGGTTCTGATTTTAAATGCATGTAAACCAACATTGAAGAACACTTTGTTGCACATTTCTTCCTTCAAAGTAAAAGAAGTCGCTGGTCGGTCTATAAAGCTTGGAACTCTGCACTGCTCCGGACATTTTAAATTGAGAAAGCTTCCTGGATGGGAAGGGAAACGTCTTCAGCTTCAGAATAGAAGTCCCGTTGTTTTAACCTTTTTTTTTTTGGATTCTTTTAAAGCAGAATCTACATGTAGGAAACTAAAACTTTAAGGGAAGGGAGGAAGATAGGAGGGAGGTTTTCGATCTAGTGCTTATATAATGCGACCCTGTCAGAGCAGTACAGACACTCCCTAGCATAAACCCATCAGGATTAAAGCTTTCACGTACCAATAATCAAAACTTGAAAAAAAGTGAAAATATAACAGCAAGGAAGTTTTTTTCTTTTTTTTTCTTCTCGACTATTGTCACATCTGGTTGTGAGATGATGTTCTCACTTTGGTTCTTAATGACTTGCTGTACTTTCCCGTTCAAACATACGTGTGTAATATTTCAGCGGCTCATCACACTTAGGGTCAATCTTCCACTCTGCCTCTATGTCGCTGTTTTTTTCTGCTTTCAAGCAGAAAGCGGAAATTTTTGTTTGCGGCTGTAATCCATGTTTACAATCCTTATAATCCAGCTAGCATTTGTTTGGTACCTTTTTAATTCGAAACCTCATGCTCAGTGTAGGTGGGGGGGGGGGGGGGTTACATCGGATCCAAAGTTCACAACGTTCGGTCATTTTATGACAAATAAAAAGCGGTTCTCTGATTTCCAGAGAGGAACTAAGATTGCTGACACCGAGTAACCCAACCATTTGTTTTCCATTGTAGTGTCCGTACCATTTTTCAGATCCTATCAGTCCCCGAACGCGGGAAACGTTATCTCTAAATCCTCTGACCCTGCTCTAAATCCTGCAACCGAGCAAAACCATCACTGCTGACGTGGTAAATCTGCTGTAAATGCTATGAAACTAGACGTTTTGTTCCGGCTTCACTTTGTGGCTGTCGCGGAAGAGTATGAGGTCTTTGAAAGACGGGAAAACAAACACGTTTGCTGTTGCTCCCTCTTTAAGCTCATCAAACGAAAGCCTTTCAATGTGAATCATCTCTTTGAGTCTCATCGCAGAAACGGACCATTACACGATAAAACCTCCTTCTCGCCAGTCCTGAGGCATCTCCCAAGCTAGAGTTAATCTGAAGATAGGAGCATGATTCATTTAATAAAGTAATTTCCATCATGTCTGAGATGACTGCATATCCTGAACCTCCTAGTCGTTACAGGCCTCATTAAAAAGGCCCGCATAAAGCATTCCTAAAATGCTACGGCTCTGAGATTGTTTTATGGGAACCCTGCTGTTAATTTGGATTCCGTTTTTCATCTTTTCTGATTCAGGCGCACTTAGACGCTCCCAAAGGCGTACACATCCCTGTTAAAACGTCGTATCTGCGTCGTTTACAAGGGAGTACCATAACAAATCATTTCAAACTTTAAAAAGAAAGAAGACGGGGGGAAAAATGGTGCAACAACCAGCCTACCAATCCTTAATACTTTGTTGAAGCACCTACTGACTCAGTTTTGGCATCCAGTTTTCTTTGGAAGGAGTATATCAGCATCCCACGTCTTTACGAAATTTGATTACTCCGCCATGGAAAAGTTCTCCAAACCTCTCAGATTTTTCTCTTGTTCTCGGCACTTTTTCGATGACTTCACAGATCTTCCCATAAATGTAGCTGTTCACTCTGGCTGGGCAATTCCCAGACCTCACTTGAAGTCACCCTTTTGTTGGTTTGGACGATGGTGATGGAGATATAATGCTAGAATCTCTCATGTAAACAACAAAAGGTTTTGGGCCAAAACTGACTGATACTTAGAGCTGAAGAAAAATAAGTATGGTGACCATACTTTGATTTGAAAAAACAAAAAAAACAAAAAAAAACAACAACAACCAAATAAAGAAGATGCTCGACCCAGTAGTGAGATGCTTCAATCATACATTGTTGGTGTCTAATGAAGGAGCAGCCAGTATGCAGATTCTGTCTGAGTATCCTAATTGTGTTTTAGCCCTTATTAATGTTTGCCAAGTTGCAAAGCAAGCGAAGCAAAATTATCTAAAAAAAAAAAAAAAAATCTTTTAGAAATACAAAGTGTGAACTGTAGAGTTTTCATAAAGTGAAGGTTCCAACTTTCAAAGTCATTTGATAGTCACTTGTCTGCGGAGCGTGAGCCACTATGTTGTGCCTGGAATCCCACAGTAACAGGAGATGTTCTGGTTTCCACCAGACTCAGCACATTTTCAAACTGTGCCCCGTCTTTCGTCTGGCTCAGAGGCCATCCTAATCGTCATGAGTTCAAATTCCCGGTTAGTATAAAAAGATCTTAGAAATACTAATGACATGACATTCCCATTTCAGACAGTAGTGATTGTCTAGTGATTGATTAGTCTGTTTTATTTCACCTCTGAAGATAAAAGATAATAGAAAAAAGTATTCCTCTCAGCCAGCAATAATAATTTTGAAGCTTCACACCTTGATTAATCTATTTTTAGACATTCAAAAACCAATGATTACAATTCTGCACTTTCACGTGAATTTTTTAGGAATAAAACACTAGATTGGGTTCTCCTTGCAAAGACCCTTTGCCATGTCTTCTTTGTCTCATGGTGGCCAACTTCTTCAGGTGTGACAAGGAGGCTTTGACTTGTTACCAGGCGGCCTTCCACCATCCGGTCATTCGGTACCAACTTTGACTTTGTAATTTGCTTTGGAATACTTATAGTCTGCACTAAGGAAATGTGTTAATGTGTCTCCAGGAAATGATTTCCACCAACAGGAGGAAGCTTAGTTATTCTGATTTGATCAGAATATTGATCAAAGTTTGTGTCAAAGTGTCAACAGGTTTAAAAAAAACCATTTAGAACAACAATTGATGAAAAAATAGCACGCAACATTAACGCTCCTGAAAATAATACACAAATGAATAAAATTCTACCTGAGATTTGAGTATTTTAATTTTACCATAAACTGAAACCAAGTGGTAAGTAGTGTGGGGGTTGGAAAGATTTGACTAGTAAGAAGGCAATTGTATAGCTGCATGTTTGTTTGAAAAATATTACCACTCTTTTATGCAATTCCTCAATCTCAGGATGCTACTGCATCTAATCTTGAAGTTAGCAAAAAAACATGAGCAGGGACCTTTAACACATGTGTCACTAAGTTTGACCTGCAATATCCATAAAGGCAGATAACGATAACTGCCAGCATAAAACGTTAGAGCAGATCAGTTCTAGTATAATAAGGATTTACATTTACAAGAACCAGTTGAAAGGATCAGGATTAAAAACACACAGTCATTAACAACGCACAGACTCACATTTGAACTTTTATGTAATATGTAAAAGAACATGATATGAACTCACAAAACATTTATGATTATCTTTGATAGTTTTCTCTACTAAGCTGTATTCTACGTCTTCCTCTTTAAAACTGTTTAAAGTTATCACAACATTGGTACTGGACCCTTATAAAGTGCCCAGCAAAAGTATCCAATCAGGACTGTCATGTGATGCAAAATCTTTGTAGTTTTTTATGGGGATTATATCCTAAAGACCAACACAACATAGTTCATAACTGTGAAATGGAAGGAACAGGGTGGAGGCTGCATCATGCTGTGGGATGCTTTTCTTTTGCATGGAAATCTAAGCTGGCAAGAGTGGATGTGAAATTCTCTCCATCAGATTTGAATGAGCCAGAGCTATTTAATAATAAACTAAGGGCAAAAAAACTCTAGCTGCAAAGCTGTTATAGATGTTCTAAAAGACTAAACAGAGAATCAGAAATACTTTAATAATCCCAGGGGGAAATTATTTTCGTTACACGCTCCAGATATACAAGGTATGGTGTACAATACAAATGCACGCCACACTTTTCAGATATTAGAGATCACACGCTTATTCACTTATTTTATTGTTATGACATTAGTTTTTTTTTTTCCATTCTTACTCATGAGAACAAAAGGGTATCCTGTTCTGGTTCTAAATATGAAAAGTGGCGTGCCAACATGAAGACATGGCATCCTGTCAGCCTCGGTGACTTATTTTAGACGACGATGGTTGCCAAACAAGGACTGTCTGATGTCTTTAGCAGTTACAACAAATGCTGCCAGAATCAGAGGAAACAGAGTTGTCCTGAACTATTTTAAAATGTAATGCCCTTTTTTTTTTTAGTTAATCAAGCCTATCTTTTAGGATATTGTGACAGAGTTATAAGGGGGCTTTGATTTCTTCAATTCAAGTCTCAAATCACGACCCCCACCACGGCAGGGGCTGTGTTGCTGCGGGCGTTTTCCTTTAAAATGAATTAAACTCTCCCTTTCAGTGTCTCCACATTCAAACATCACCAAATGACTAATCAATAACATGTGCCCGGTGGTGGAGAATAACCTCAAGCATGTCTCAGGGTAACTTGGAGAAGAACCGGAAACACCAGCATGTTATCAGTGCACGCCCACTTTACTCATGTAACACTGCAGGACTTGTTTGGAATGGGCTTGAGCAAACCTTTTGATACTCCAAAAAAAAAAAAAAAAGCTTTTCATAGGAATGCCTTCGAGATGCACAGAAAGGTGTTACCTTGGGTAAATATAAGTTGCCCAGATGGTTAAAATCAGAACAAATGTTCTGCGAACTGTTCTGTTAGCAGGTCAGTCCTAAGGCCTTGGAAAACCAGAGGCCCAGTCGAAACAAAGATCCGCGTCTGCTGAGCCCGCTGCGTCTCAAAACAAACGCAGCCTACGACCTTGCCAGTGTGTTTTCATTGGGACCAAAATATCAAGCTTGTTGATCTAGAAATCAACAAGATCAGACTGTTTTGAAATCACTTCTACTATTACTTGCAAGGGATGGATCCCTCAGATGATGTAACCATCGATTGAAATACAGATTGCCGATTGGTTCAGACTTTGAATGGGAATGTTGCGTTTTGTTAGATCTCATCCTCCTCCACCCACTGTGGTGGCATGCTCACCAAAGCCCAGTGAGTTATTTGAGTTGTGATCTCCTTTGTGTTAGTAATCTGGGTTCACCCATCGCTCCCTCCCAGCTGTTGTGTGAAGACTCGACAGTCGTTTGGGCGTCAGACCTCAAGCAAAGCTCTCCAATCTTTCTATTGCTACTGCTGTGTGGTGCTGGCGAGGTGGGCTGACCACAGGGGGCGCAAAATACTTTGGATGCATTTCCCTGTTATCTCAGCGGCAGTGCGGTTAGGTATCAGAAAACAGAATGAGGACTTTTAGCTTGTGAGAAAAAAAAAAACAAGCTTCAGGTACCTTAGGTTTTTAACATTTTCAAATTGTAATTATTTTAATGTTTATGCCCTGTTGATTAATTCCCCTTATCAGTAATGTAGATCAAGAGGTAGATTAAATTCAATATTTTTGGGTTTGTTTGTTTTTATTTAGTTGTGGTTCAAAAGCAACTAAATTCTGTCAAACTGACAAAATAAATAAAACTAAAAAGATTGTTGATTTTTTGTCATGCCATGATCTCGTCGAAGAAACATTTTGTGCAAAGTTGGTTCTGAAAAAATTAGGAAATGAGTGAATTTATGAAAAATAGTTCATTCCAAAAAAAAAAAAAAAAAGGTTAAAAAAATAAATAAAACAACTGGACTTCTGTTCTGAAGCTGAAGACGTTTCACTCCCCATCCAGGAAGCTTTCTCAATTCAAAATGTCTGGAGTAGAATAAAAGTTGTTTTATTTGTTAACCTATTTTGGATTGATCATAACCTGGATGACTTTCTTCACCAAATAGTTCATTGAGTAGATCCCTACCATAAAGATCCTTAAATCTAAATAGTTGTGGTGATCTGTACATTAAAATTGTTACAAGTCTGTAAAACAAGTAAATCTCAGTAAGCCTGGAGTCAATCTTGAAAATATCTACTTGAGTTTACCAAAATGGAGTCCCATTAAATTCCCCTTTCATTGAATAAGAATTTTTAAATATATCAAGACAATGTGACGTTTACTCCGATATGCTTCAAATTGTTTTCATATTGATTGCAGACGAAAACAAAAATTAAGAAGCTTTTCAAATTTGCCTTTCCAAAATCATCCTATTTTTCCAAAAAGATAAAGCCATAAAAAACAAAAACAAAACACGTATTTAGTGTCGTGCTGAGAGGAAGCATTTAGTGTCAATGCACTACATCTCTGGAAGCACCTGGTGAGGGTGATATGCAGCGATAGTTTTCCCACCACACAGGGTTTCAGATTATGGCTATCAGACTTAAAAACAAAACAAAAAAGACAGCAATTATTTGTTGAATGTTTATTTTACAATATACAGCTTCGTTGAAAATCATGTACAAACTTACAAATACAAATAATTTAACCATAAAAAAATACACACAGAACTACACAGGCAACCACATTGGAGTTTCACACACCACAGACAAATATCTGATCTTGGATATATCCTTTGAAATTCAGTCGGGAGCAGTACCTTGGTTGTATAACAAATGCTGCATAGACATCCTAGAGAACCAGTGAAGAGAGATTGCTGACATACGGGACAAAAAAAAAACAAAAACAAAAAAACAAAAAGACATATGTGGACCTGTGATGAAATTTATCACAAGAACAAATATAATTGCCACCAAGCGTGAAGAAAACAACAACTTTTCAGTGAGTTGTTGCAGAATACATTCAATAGATGTTCCATATTTTGAATCCTCTGCTTTGCAGTGGACTTAAGGCTGTTCACATAATAAGGCAGTGATTAGTCAGAATGTGCATTTGATGTGTTTACATGAAAAACAAAAGAAATCAACCCCTGAAATAAGACCACTTATTACGAGCATATTGTTCAACAAATTCTGCTTGAATGTAAGAAAGAACTTCTTAAGAAAAAAAAAAAAAAAAAAACCTCATGAAATTGTTGCTCTTTTACCATTCCAAGTAACACCATTTCTAATCTTTGTGCAAGACACTGTGTGCAAAAAGCCGCGGGATTAGCAAAAAAAAAAGAAAAAAAAAATATCTGTGTGCACTTTTTAAAAGTGAGACTGAAAACCGGAGGTTTCTGAGATCTGGGTTTTGTTCTTGCATGAAACGTTTGGAGAGCACCGATACGGAGGGACACACGTCAACAGATCATTGATTTGCCACGAGTTAACCTTCGCTGCCCGTCAACGGGCGCGCTTCATTCGTCGGGGCCGGTGCGAGCCCCCCCGAAGGCAAACAGGAGCAGGGAGGCCGTGTCCCCAGCGGGGCTGGCTTTGTGGCTGCTGGCGAGCTCCAGGCCAATATTTACATGACAAATACAATCAATTCAAGGACTGCTACCGCGACAGACCATAAGAATGCTGTTGCTGTGAAAGCTTTGGCTCCCCGTTTAGGATTACAAGCGCTGAAGTTGCAGAGCTGTCAGCTGGGATGCAGACGGCAGCAACGGCTAAAGCGAGTGACCAAAGAAGCTCAACTCAGCTTGCATTTTTCTTGCTATTCGTAATTTCCTGTCTCAGTAGGTGTAAGGGCTCAGGTGGAAGACATCACAGTTTGGTTGCTCCTAAAACGCCAATTTCCGACAAGACATCAAGAGCTTACCTTCACACACACACACACGAGACAGCAAAGAAACAATAAAAATCTGTCTTTCAACCCTTCTCCTTTTTAAGACAAAAGCTTGGCTCAGGTGGTAAAAAGCAAGTCTGCCCCGGAGTGGACTTTGATACACCCTGAGCTGACCGAAATTGTGCAATGGCAGACGCATAAACCCACGTGGCAACTCGACAAACGTCCTTCATTCCAATAAATATCATTAAAAAGCACCAATATGGTGAATAGAAATAGTCGAAAGAAACTATGGGAAAAAAAATAATAATAATCTAAACAATTCCCATGTATAACTTCAGCCTAGGAGCAGGAATAAAAACCATCCCTCATGAACAACTGCTGCTTGTTTGAATATCTAAGTAGAAACTTGTGACTGTTTTTCAAACCGTATAAAAAAAAAGAAAAAAGAAATCCATAAATAGAGCAAATGTCGACTCCTCATGAGGTCACAACTCTTTGTTGTCCGCTACTTGTGTCGGAGTTTGATCGTCCGTTTTGAAGGTTGATCTCAGCTCTAAAGTCCTTCAAAGTGTGACGAGATGTTTCACATGCGGTCGAGTCCGACGACGCCGTTCGGCTTCCGGGCCTCAGGATTCTGTGTTGTCTTCCTTGGCGTACTCCTCCACGAGCTTCTCGTACGAGTGGCCGTGCTCAGAGCAGTCGCTCGTAAAAACCGACTCGTCGCATTCCGACGTCTGATCCTCCTTGGAGTTTGTTTCGATGTTTTCGTCGCATGTTGTGATGGAGAGTTTGGCCCTGGAGTCGTCGTCGTCGCCCGCCTCGTCGTCGTCGTCCTCCAGCTCCTCCAGGTTGTTGCTCAGAAAGTTTTCTTCGTCGATGAAAGTTATGTTGGCGTTCTGGAAGGTGAGAGGGTGATACTCTTTAGAGTCCCACGTCCGTCGACCCCCCACCCCACAGTCTCCGGTGCCTCTGTTCTCTACGCCAATGTCCTTGTCGAGTTGGTTCTCGTACATTTGGTTTTGGTCTAGTTCTGGGTCACCCTCCACCTGGTCCTCTGTGAGCAGGAGACCATTATCCGAGCCTAGCAGGTAGTTCTTGGACTTCGAAAAGGCCACGGTGACCCGGTCGCTGAAACTGTAGCGTCTCTTCTGGCGCGGCGAACGGTCCAGGCTGAGGATGGTGTGACCGTTAAACGTCGGAGCGTCGTTGCAACTCTTGGAGCGATTTATGTCTTTGGCTTTCTTGTTGGAGTCGCCGGCGACGCAGCCGGTTCTTCCTTCGTTTTTGCTGCCAATCTGCTTGATCAGGTCGTTGTAGCCCTCCTTCTTCTTGGACAGGAAGCCGAAGATGTTCACGTCGTTGGGGGTGGGCGGCAAGCGGAGAGACGCTTTGTGAGACTCTTTGTAGTGCCGCATCTCTTCGAGAGAAAGCTTGCGCAGCTTGCGGCGTTTCTTCAAAGCCTTGTGGGCCTCGATCACCATTCGCACCTTCCAGTTGAAGAACAAAGACAGCCAGGCCAGGCCCAGATAGATCCATACTTCCACAAAGTAACGGTACAGAGTTGGATACTCTTTGTTTGGCTCCACACCTGCAGAGATACAGAAAATGTCGGGATTTCTTCGTCAGAAAAATGAAAGTTTTGCCAAGGGAAACTTAAAACTCCACAATCGTTTCAAGAATATTACAGTTCAGATTTAGGACCTACAACATTTGGAGAAAAACAAAACAAAAAAAAACACTATACATTTATTTGATAGCATACACAAGATGTTAAATGATATATAAAAACTCCTTTAACATAATTCAAAGTGGTTTAGCTTTAGCATGTGACCTGAGCCCATCAAGCTAGACGAACTTTAACACGTTCCTTTGCTAAAAATTAACTAAAATCACTTTCCCATTAGGAAGAAGCTAGCCGTAGACTTACTTTGAGACATTTGGAGTTTAATAGCCTGAACATACAAAATGCCAGTTTTAGGAGTACTTGGTTGGTAGTCTAATTCTCTGCATTACAGTGTATAAAGTTTTGCCACAGAACAGACAAATGCTGCCGGCTCAATAAGAAACAGCAATGGATGAAAGAAGCAGTCAATGACCAAATCTGTTAAATTTAGACATCACCGTTTGTAATTTAGATGTAGGCTTTACATTTAAGGTCTAATGTCAATATTATTACATTTAGCACTTTTTTTAAATATGGAAAATCAGAGTTTTTGTTATTTCTACTTAACAACTCTCCGCTTACCTGCAACCAAGTCCCCAAAACCGATTGTAGTCAAGGTGACAAATGAGAAGTACAACCCTTCGATGTACGTCCAGCCCTCCTGGGACATGAACACAAAAGGTGGAAGGACTAAATGGACCAGCACGCCCCAGAGGAGAAAAATCGCTGTGCAGGTAAACTGGGCTTTCCTCTGGAAAAGAAAACAAGTTCATATTTAGGTGTGTGAGGGGAATGCTTCCCAAAGTGGCAGAAAGAACCAAAACTAGAATCAACTTACCAATGAGAAGCCCTTTCTGGTTAGAAACTGTCCCAGGTGCTTGGCTCGGCCACCAAAGAACTTGCCCAGCTCACTGATCCATGTAAGACACAAAGGCACGCCAAAGAGGCCGTAGAAGATGCAAAACACCCGGCCATTTGAGGTTTTAGGGGCGATGTTTCCATATCCTAGAGAAAAAAAATTACAAAAAATGCTTAAAACAGGAGAGTAAACAGAAAGGTGGAAAAGTAGAGAGACAGAGCTTGTTCATCTAATGTTTTCTTAAAAAAAAAAAAAAAAAAAAAAAAAAAAAAAAGAGAACGCTAAAAATGTATTTATCTAGAGCCAAAAAAGGTCACAATTCTATAAATAAATGTACAGATCTGTTGGATTGCTTATAATCATTTTAATGAGTCAGTAATTTCTGAAATATATTAGTTAAATTATTTATTTAACGTAAAAGTCCATCAAATTTTCACTTTAAAATACTTTACATTTAATTGGTTAACCTGTGGTGAAAGTCTACAACAGACGATTACCGACCCATGAACCTACTGACTGTGATGGGAAACAGTATAAATTCAAAGTAGTGAAACCCTGAAACAATTATTTAATGACAGAAAATAAAAATAAACAGATGCTAAATATCTGGAAATTTAATGCAAAATGTAAGGATACTTTAAAGCATCTATAAAAATGCTATCGTCAGACCATAAAGTTACGAGTCTTGCGTGTTTTTGATGGCCGTCTCATTCCTCCTACAGTTTTTTAAAAATCTGTTCAAATTAGCTATATGTACTAGATTTTAGAGTCAATAATTATCTCTTAGGATTGCAAAGTTGTATCTATTATTTTTGTAATAATAAGCCCAATCTACCATAATTTAGTGTTCACAATGTACTTTCAACAGGTTCGATTTCTCAGTTGCGCCCCCTTGTGGAACTCTCCGTTAAAGGCTGCAATTGTGAACTCCCAACAGCCGACCCAGGTCGAAACAATCTTGACCCGGCCACAAAAAGCATTGGATGTTGATCCAGATGAATATCCCAAAATTAAAATCCATCGTTTATTCTATAGAAACAGCTCCGACTGAATGTTTTGATAACCACGCTCACCGATGGTGGTGATGACTGTAGCAGCAAAGATGACAGCGTTTGGCCAGTTCCAGTTGTTGAATGTCTTACTGCCAGTTATGGTGACTCCTTGGCCGGCAGCATCAGACACCACCTGAGAACGAACGAAATTATAAATACAATTAAAATAGATTGGAATGAGACTTTACAGGATTGGATTGAAACAAGACCGGTTGATCGACTTAATTTGAGATCATTTAAGCAGCCTCAACTCGAGTAAACAGACCAAACTGAATTTAAAAGGGGGAAGTCTAGTGTAAACACGTTTTCCTTCAGCACATCTTTCCTGTGAGACACCGAAGACGAATGCGTCTGAGCAGCACCGACTAGCAAAACTTGGATAGTTGTGAAAGAAGTAAAAAAATAAATAAAATAAAATAAGCCCTCTTAAAAACACCCCATGCATGTCATACATCCACAACCACAGTTTGAGGCGAACGGCTCCTAATCAATCATTCTTGACCATACACGTCCTGGAGCTGCCAAGACAAAAATGGACCCCCGCTCCTCTTGGGAGTAAGCAAAGACCGGACCGTGTGTTGGGACAATGCATTACCCTGGGCGCTCTCTCTCTATTTCTCTCTCGGCTGGCGAACTGGCACTTACGGAAATGAGCACACATTTCCGTAAGCACCGCAAGCAAAACGCACATAAGCGCCAACACGCTGGAAGATGCTTGCCTCTTTAATAATAACAGGTCTGTGACAGCTCTGCTCTGTAATTACCAAACAAAAGAGGGGGTGGTGGGGGGGGGGGGGGGACTGGGTTCTTTGGTTTGAAAGACAAGGCTCTTGAGTTGGACTGTTGAGGCTTCGTGTTGGCCATGTTTTTGTTGAGGCCGAGTCTGGAAATGAATGACAACTCGAGGGATCTGCGTGTCAGAGCGCCAATGTTTGAATAAAAAAGAAAAGAAAAAAAAAAAAAAAGGAAAAAGGGAAAGCTTCAATTTGACACCAGGTAACCTTACACGTCGCGCGGCGACGATCACAGACACAACGTGAAAGAGAATCCTGGACTCTGAGTGTTGGAGAGCAGGTTACCTTATATAAACAAGGAGCTAGAGTAAACAGCGATCTGTGTAATGTCGTTTGACCTTAAAGTGTTCCAGTTTTAGTATAAATAGATAAAAAAAATAAAAAAAATCTTGCTGAAGCGGAGCCTAACACAGCTGCGAAACTTAAAACAACTCTAAGTGCTCCACGGTACAGATCCAACACCATGTCGCCTACACCGTGCGTTCTTCATCAGTTGTTTTCGAGGCTTTTTGTAGCTTTTAGGGCGTTTATTTGTCTTAGGGGTGCTGCGTGTTCTGGAGTAATGAAGATTTTTTTATTTTTTTTATTATTTGGGTGTCCCGCTCGCAGCGGGTCCGCAGCACTTCAAAGAACCCGCGAGCTGACCCCGAGTTGCATAAGCTGGACGAATGGCGGCGGGGGGGAAGTTCCTCTCCATGACTCAACAGCCAGGGGTTCAAAGGACCAGCGAGAGGTCAAGTCATTGCCTCCTGAAGAGAGGAAAACATCCACACACTTTTCTAGTCTTGTTGTGCTGCCGAGGGGGAGGGGGGGGGGGGGATGATGTCTCCATGTGACCGCTCACTGGACAAAAAAAAGAAAATATTCAGTCCGTCTCCTCAGGGTTCTCCCGATTTCCTCTGCAGATTGCTATCCTGTGATGCAGACAGCTGAGCAATCATCCTCTGCCGCCTTCTGATAACTTAAAAAACAGTTGGCAGTTGGTTGGGGGGGGGGGGGGGGGGGAGAGACAACCAACGGTTATCAAGACAGCTGGTTGCAGAGCGTGGCGCTCCAGTCGCTTAGTATTTTTCCACTTCCAAACGCGGCGCGGCAGCAGCAGCTGCGGCTTCTAAGATTTGCGAGAGTTACAAACAAAAGAGGGGTCGCCTAAGCTCCTTCATGTCAACGCAAATTAATTCCTGTAATTGGGTTGTAAAACGGCATCGGAGTGTGCGCGCCAGTCGCAGCTCTGACACTTAACAACAACCAGGGCCACGGCTTCATAAATCATTTTAAAAACAAGCCTTCAGATCTTTTTATTTGATAACATAAAAGAAGAAAGCTGTCAGTGAAAGGATTTAAAAATAAAATAAAAATAAAACATCTGTTCAGCAGTGGGTAGTTGCTTTAAATCATAGTACTGGTTTACAATCTTCAACGTCTTTTTATTATGATCAACGCGTTCACTGAACTTCATCTAATCACTATGAAATCTTTCCCGAGGTTTGAATGAAGAATTTTGACGCCGGCTGACAGGATTAAGTGGACACACCCCCCCTGGGAGAGCTTTAGTAAAAGAGAAGGGATTGTTGTTAGCATCTCCTTTTATTTCTTACACGCCAAATGAGGAAGGATGACTTTTCCCTGTTTGAGATCAGCAACTCCAGAGAGCAGCCAGGTCACAAGACAAAGAGACAGTTTCTTCCTGAAAACGCCGCGCCGCTTCGTCCCCATCTGACCCCTTTCCCCCTGATGTTTCGACAAAAAACGCGCCTTCCAGCTGTAAGCCTCCTCATCCTTTCTAAAGGCGCTTGTTTTTGCGGCCTGTGTGAAAAAAAAAAAAAAAAAAAACACACACAAACGACAACAATGATGCCTCTGCTTGACACTCAGGAGGGTTCAGTCCTCTACCTGCAGGAGAGATAACACCCCTGGCCGGCACCACCCTGGCTGCGCCTCATAAACGCCTCTCAAGCACCAGCGCTCACGGCCTGTAAAACCCAATCCCAACTGTGGCCACTTCAAGGATGCCTGCGGTTAATAGCAAACTCCTTGTTAATAAAAACGGAGAGCACTGACTTTTTACGAGCACGTCGCCTTCCTTGTTTTTTTTTTTGACCGCGCACGAACTTTCCATCGTGGAGATTTTACAATCTTCTCTGCTCCATTAGAGGAATTCGCCAGGTCTACCTGAAAGCAGCTCCTCCCTGCAGCAGCAGCAGGTGTTTTTTGGGCGAACCAAAAAGGGGGGGGGCGAAGCGCCTGACGTGTAACGCGATATGATCTCTGCAGCGTGCCGGGAAGTTGCTCACCACAGCGGTACGGTTTTATGTAATCCTTTTTTTTTTTCTTCTTCTATTTTTCCACCCCTGCATTAGCAGGAAGTGTTTCACTTTGCGTCTTCTTTTGGATGACTTGCACAACCAAAAAAAAAAAAAAAAGGGGACAGAAAACTCTCGCCAGCAGATCGCTTGGCTGAATTCATTTCACCAGCAGATTGGCTGTGAATAGATGGGGGGAGGTTCATGGGCATATCCCCTTTCAGTCCCCACCACCACAGCACAAAGAGGAAAGACAGAAGGGGGGGATGGGGGGATGGGGGGATAATACCCCCCCCCCCCACATCCCCTAAAACTAAAGGGGGACAGGTTCAGACATGCCTCTGAGAATGGAAAATGAGGGAGAAGGGCAGCCGCTTGCATTGAACTGATACAAAAAAGTTAAGGTGCTGCAGTCAGACCGCCTTGAGAGGTCATCTCAGACATGTTGGAAATAAGAGATTCTTATCATGCGCCAGCATCTGAGATGAGCGTAAAGATTTTGAAAGAAAAGCAAACATAAAAAAAAAGTGTCATGTGGCAAAAAGCATGTAGAGAATCACATGAGTGCTGACTTTGTATGTTCATTCACTGCCGCCTTGCAAGGCTTCAGTGACCGAGGGCACTAAAACCCAAAACTAAAAAAAAAAAAACTGTGACAAGAAGAAGTGGGGGAGCGGAAACCCCACTGGATTCTCTGCAGCTGTTACAACAATGACGCCTCCAAAAAAAAAAAAAAAAGGACAGAAAGAAAGAAAGAAAGAAAGAAAAAGAAAATTTGCATCAGCTATCTGAGAGCTGCGTGTCATAAAATGACTTATCGTTCAAGCCAAGGGGAGATAAGAGTGTCTATAAAGTTTAGTGCTGGAGAGAATTTAGGCCTTGAGGCGCCTCCTTGGGAGGGTGTGTTGACCCTCAGCCTTGCACCGGCTTCATTCCTCGGCAGCTCTGCTGACTTCCAGTGAAAGCTTTACGAACCGGCTGAGACCCATCATGTGTCAGCCTCCTCTCTCTCTTTGACAGCAAAGCACAGCCATTCATTTTGCAACCGCGCAGAGACGAGCAACAAAACAGCTTCGCCTCTGACCACCAATGTCAAGAACATACCTCTAATATTCGGTCCAGGTCCCCTTTAGACAGGCAGGGGTAGTCCTCAAGTATTTTCTCCTTCTGCTCCCTGTACTGCTTCACCGCCTGCTTCCAGTTGGGCTCCTCCAGGACCTGGAATATCGCTGCCCCAATGGAGAGGTAGAAGATGATGGCAGAAGTCAGCAAGGGGCCTTTATCGACCATACTTCTGTGCAGGAGAGCGGAGCAAACACAAGAGGATGAGAGGTGGGGGGATGACAAACAAAATTGCCGCCGCTATGCGAAGCTCATGCTCAGAAACTCTTAATAAAAGTTGAAGCTCACGAGTGGTTCTCCTTCGTTGCGACGGAGCTGGGAGCATGCAGAGGAGCGCGCGGCAGCTGGCAGCATCGGGCTCGAGACAGACTCGCGGACAGCGGAGTGGTTGGCGAGGAGGAGGAAAGAAAAGGGTTTTAAAAAGCCGGACCGAGCGCGCGTGCCAACTCCTCCACTTGTTGCAGTATGTTCCCACGTGCGCATCCGGCGGCCAACTGCGAACTAAAAGTGGAGCGCAGCGCAGTTTGGAGTGGCGGAGACCCGCCCCAAGCCGAGGGAGGGCGAGCTGCTCCTGCTCCTGCTGCCGCTGCTGCTGCTCTGTAAAGTTTGGCCACAGGTGCACAACTCCCAGAGTCAACAAAACACTCTTTAGGTCCACGTCACTCCTGTACGCTGCATCATAACAAACACGAAACACCTAAAACTTGAATGAATTCAGAGCAAACACAAGTGGGTGAATTTAGATTAAAAACAATCTGAAAGTTTTTCAAGCTATATTATGATAGCCTATATTTATTTTAATGTTGTAGTATGTTATTGCTCTAATAAAAGAATACATCGCGCAAAACAGTATAAGGCTACCAATAATCTGAACCAGGGATCACCAACCTTTTGAAACTGAGAGCTGCTTCATACTGTGTCAAATGAAGAGCTACCTGTACTGACTTTTGAGTCAGAGCTCATCTTAACTTTATGTAACATGAACATGTTTTTATTTTTAAATCTATGTAAATACAAGTATGATTAACAAGGAAGAGCAACTGAATAAAATAACATTTTAGATGCAGCTCACTGGAGGGTTGTGCTATTTTTTTGAACAGGCTTGAGGGCACCACATGTAGTCCTTGGGGGCTACCAGGTGCCTACAGGCACCATTTTGGACTAATATGACTGTATTTACAATACTAGAAATTAAGCCACCGCCTGGCTTTGGCCACACATCATATTGAGTGGGGCCAGCCCGGGTTTTCGCGGCCCTACTCAAGAGCAGGGTCAAACCGAGGGGACTCCAGCAGAGTTTTGAGGCGAACACTCTGCCTTTCAGTGATTGGCCAAGGGATGAGGAAAAATGAGAGGGCTTTCTTTGAGGATGTCCAGAAAAACTGAAGAGTAACAATATTGATATTATGGACCATCAACGACCCATATTATGGGTCATCAACCATGAACGGAGTGGGTCAAACCGAAATATTTTACTATTTACAAACCATGGACCACGCCCGAAGGAAACAAAAAGCAGGACATTTCAGCTTTCTATACGCAGGCACGCTGTATCAGATCTCTCATTTTACACTCACTGAAAGCTGATAAGTGTTGCCTCTGAGGAGTGTCCATAAATCCACCATAGCTGCTGCCTGCCTTTCAGACTCGGAGCATCCTGGGGTAGCAGCGGGCTGCTTTCACAGAGCTGCCCGCTGACAGCAGCCCACAGCCGGGGAGTCCCCGGTCCTTTGACCAAAGATATCCCAGAGCAAAATCAAATTAATAAAAAAAAATGTTATTGCAGTTAAAAATCTTTTGCGCTATTAACGTATTCTTGTCGTTCCCGCCATGGCTGAGGCAAAAATGTCAGCCATGGCCAAAACAAGGTGTGTGACAAGCCACGATTCTCTACCTTCTCAAAATGTGTATATTTTTCTGCTGTTCATATCTACTTCTGGTATTTCCTAACAATTGCCACATGTTGTATGACATTTTATTATTTCATTTACTTAGTTTTGCATTTCTGGTCTGATTGTTGACTGTTGTTAGCATGCAGATGTTTCATCTACTTTAAAGCAGTTTGCGTTACTTTTGATTGTATGAAAAATCTTCTATAAATAGCATTTGATTACTTGATTGATTGTTTGTTGAATGAATGAACGACTATGGGTCCAATCTTTTAAAAGAATTTGTACGTCTTTCTTAATATTGTGTTTATGATGCAATGAAAAGTCTATACTTTGTGTTTACATTTGCACCAGAAAAGTCATGCTCACACTAGAATGCGTGCAAATAATTTTAATTCAGGTTTGCAAGTGTTCTCTGGAGCTATTTTGTTAATATGCTGGTAAAGATTCTCAGTCATCCAGGTCATGGTCATTCCAAAAAAAGTAAAAAACAAAGCAACTGAACTTGTTTTCCGTAGTTGAAGACGTTTCGCTTCCTCTCCAGGAAGCTTTCTCAATTGAAAAAGTCTGGAGTAATGTGGAGTAACAAGCTTTATACCATTGCCCAACAAAGGCTTTGCAATGGCTTAGATAACATGCAAATTCAATCGATATTGTTTTGTTATTTTGTTAAATTACTGAAATGAGACACAGGTATACATCCATGAGTGGAAAGCAGCAAGAACAGAAAAATGAGCATGTTTGCATATAAATATTAAGGCTCTTTGTTTGCTATGTAAGATCCCGGACCTGATCAAACCTTACTAAGACATGAAACTGGGAAACTAATGCACATATACACACACCCAAAAAAAAATGCTTGCTGAACAAATGATTTTCTACTCTCTTATTACAACTTTACTAAAATTTATTTTCTAGGTGTGAATATTTAAAATTAGCTCTCCTTTTGCAGACGTCTGCATTCCTGCAATTTTTTAACTTCGCACGTCTACACATGTAAACATATTTACCAAAACATGTAGCAGTTTTGTCTGCAGTCTTGTCATGGACCAAAAAACCTCCGACAAATCTAAACCTGGACGATGAGACAACGGGAAAAATACAACTTCTTCAATAATGTAGACAATTACTCCTCCACATCTCTTTGTTACAGACTTTTAGCAAATTATCCTGAGGGTTGCTTTTAGATGTTAGCTGTAGTGAGGAGTCAGAAGAGGTTTAAATTTAGTGAAGTGTTCCCATTTCCATTTGTTCATTTTAATTAGGTGAAAGTTCGTGACTTCTGGAGGCTTTAACGGTTGACATTTCAAAGAATTACACCTCAGAGAAGGATCCTTGGAAATGCAGGAGCAGAACTTCAAGAACCTGTCTGGCATGTTGAGCGTTATGGGTGGCTCGTTGTTTGGAAAGCGTGCTGGTCCCCTGGTGTGCATCAGCCTGGCCTGAATGAGTTGCTGAAAGACAAGCAGCTGAGAACACACACTGTTATGATGAGGTGCTAAATTTAACACATTTAACACTTTTCGTGGATGAAATAAAAGAACCAGAAATGTGGATTGGTAAACAAGTGGAATTCAAGAACTTCAAAGAGGACGATAAAGTTCAGCTTTCTAAAATAGTATTTGTGTTTTGTGCTACACAGTCACGGGTGCTGTGGGATTTTAAAAGGGCTACTTTGAGACTCAGCATGCATGGCAATAGAAAATTAAATGTTGATTAGTAGTCTATTTCCCTACAGCAGTTAAAAACCTTTTTTTATGCTCAGGTAAGCACAAGTTATGTTGGAACTCTGTTAATCTTTAGATAGTTGCACACATTTACACAGGTCCTGGCAGAAGTATTTATAAACCTTGTAGGTTTTCATATCTTTTTTACAAACTGAAACTAAAATGTATTTTATTGGAGCTTTACTCAACAGAAGAGAAAGTAGCAGATAAGTGTGAATTGGAGCAAGTCTGATAAAGGATATATATATATTTATTTTTTAATTATTATTATTATTTTTACATCTGACAAGTCTTTGTTTTCACCCCACTAAATTAAATCCAGTACAACCAGCTGTCCTGTGAAGACCTCAGAGGTTTGTTAGCGAACAAATACTGAGAGAGTATGGCCCAACCGCAAACCTAGCAAGGCACGGTTCATAGTTCAGCTGGGCGAATCTGCTGACAGGGCAACTTTTAGTCATACAAATCCATGTCCAAAAATCTGACCTTCATGAAAAAGTGACAAGAAGAAAGAGAGGAAGTTCAGTTTGCAGCTTGCAACAAGTCACGTAGAGAACACAGCAAAGAAATGTGAAATAAAGTGCTCTGGCAAGATGAAAGCAAAAGTGAACATTTTGACTACATGCACAATGCTGGGTGCAACATTTTGCACTATTCTAATCTAATATAGAATTTGGGACAAGAGATCCAAACTGATGTTTACAGATGCTCTCTATTAAATGAGACTGAGCTGAAATTAAGCTGCAAAGAAAACGATGGGCAGGGATTTTAGTCTTTCAGTGCCCATTGTTGGCAGAGACATGCGTGTTTTAGTTTTCTTCCATTACACAACTATGTTATCTGTTGCATTAGTCAATTAATCCCAACCAAATAAAATCAAAATTAAACGGGTAGAGGTCATTTTGTTATGTACTGTATTTGCTGTGTGCGGCTAACCTTTGATCAGAAGGAACATTTTGCTGTGAGGGGATTGAAAATGAAAAACGAGAGTAACAGTTGCATGCTTTCACATGCTGAGTGGAATCTTTGGCAAAGCACTACATTTCTGGAGATGGGACACGATATCAGAGCGGTGAAAAAAAAAGAGCTGAAGTGGTAAGCAGGTTGGCAGCTCTGCGGAGGTTCTAATGTTAACCTGTTCTCTAAACATGCCACAGATATTATGGAGTAGAAAAGTTCTTAACTAAGAGAATCCTCTCTTTCTTTCTTTCTACCAAATTTTTCTAACACACGAGAGAGAGAGAGATGTTTAATTAGAAAACTTATTGTTGCTTTAGTGTTTTAAAATACTTTGCAACCCAGTAAACCAGCAAACTACAAATTTATTGACAGTGCTAGTTACATATGGTTTAAAACCTGTCCAACTTCTATTCTAATAGTTTCTTACTTTCCAACAATGTCAAAGAATCGCATCCCCACAGTATGATGCTACCAACAGCCAAGAGTTTAATTTTGGCTTCATCTGAACAAAACACCTTCCTTCATGTGTTGCTTTTTTTTATAGTGGAAACAAGCGTTCAGAAAAATTATATATATATATATATATATATATATATATATATATATATATATATAGACTCCGATTATGTATCTTGCACTCTCTTTTTCCTCTACTCTATTTTTGTCACCTTTTCTTCCCTTTAGGGAAAAAAAGAAAGAAAACTGTTGTTAATTATACAAACATATTAACAAATCCTTGTTTCCATTAATAAATGCATTTTTATTATAATTTTTGTTTCATCTGATGAAGAAATAAGAAAATATGTATATTTAACCAGAAAATTAGGTTAAAAACACTTATTTACAATACTTTTAAAGTTAAATATACAAGGAATATTAACAACAAAATAAGACTTTGTGTTGATAGGGGAGTTATCATTAGGACTGGCTGCATGCGCTGCACTTGAAAGCAAATTCCAGATAGGAACAAACTGGAATGAAGAGAGCTGCACATCCAACATCACAGAGATTCCTGACAGAAAAGAGAATCCCAGGAATGATTGGACTGCTGGCTGATCCCCATGTCGAGTGCTCAAAACTGCAGGAACGCATCTCATTCACAAAGCAAGCGGTGCTTCGCATGGGGGGGGACTGGACTTGGTCAAACAACTTCAAACCTGTAATGCAATGCTCCCAGATCAGACTCACGTATCCAGCACATTGTAGAAAGGAAGCATTAAAAGGATTTGGTATAGTTTCCCAATTTATGCTGCAAAATGTGTTTTGACACATGTTAAGATTTGCATGTACATAAAATCTATTTTTAGTGCACAACATTCACTTTAACCTATATACATTTCATAACAGCATATATTTCATGTCATTTCAACACCATTTAGGCAGATTTTGCCCTATTTTAGATGATTTTCAATTGAATGATCCAATGTAAATTTCTCCCACTATAGTCGTACAAATGGAAATTAGCATTTTAGCTTGACGAAGATGAACAGACATACCCACCCAATGTGAATGGGAGTCAGATCATTATTCCGTCTAAATAGGCCCAAACTGCACAGTTAGTTCCCACTTAATTTTTAAATAGCATCGGAGCTTGTCTAACAAATTCCAGATACATTTTTATATTTTGATTGTTATGCTACAATACGGCAAGCCAACTGGGTAAAACTACAAGCTAAAAGGGGGGAGGGGGTGGAATTTCATAACTATTGTAGCATACTGGACCTTCTTTAAAGGTCCAGTATGCTACAATTGTCATGGTTGGCGGAGACTCATAAGCAGCTATAGTCAAATACACTGGAGAAAGTTCAACAGATTTGTTGGAAAGTGTGGCAGGGGGTGACGGTCCGGTAGTCCAAGGAGGAGGTAAGTGTGTCTCAAAGCAGAGGTTGGCGGCAACAGTGTAGTTGGTAATGTTTTTCCTTGCAGTACAACGTTGGACTGGCGAAGGTGAGGCTTTCCCAGGAATTGAGATCACAGGAAACCACGACGGAGGAGGACAACAGCAGGGGGGAATCCAGAAGAGGCAGGGCATGGAATCTATGAGTTGAAGCCAGGGAGTGGTGAGTAACAGCTGAATCAAGGTTCTTCAAGGTGTGCACAAAAAGGCCTGTTTACCACTCTATGTGAGTTAACCACCGGACGCTTGTCTTCAGGAACCGCTCCCCTTTATCCAGGTCTTGATTGGCACTTGACGAGTTGCACCAGTCAACCTGCAGCATCTGTTATACCCCCGCATGAGGAAGAGAAATACACATGCTCCGCACAACAACAATAGGTTTTCTACTGGAGAAGGACATCAGTCTATTAGTATAACCAGGTTGAGCTAATACGGTTGCTCCTTTTCACTGTACAGGCATTTGACTGTCTCAGTATCTTCAGTTTTGTTTATCCTCATGTGATGGTTGTTGATTTGTTATCATAGTTTTGTAATCATAGTTTGAGTTCCAGTTCACCTTCTTTTAGTTTTTGTTTCTGTCATTGTCTCACAGAGATTTTAGGTTTCTTTTCCGACGCCATTTTTAGGTGTGACTATTTCCTTTAGTTTCTGTTCTGCTTGATATAACTGACCCCTAGCCAGTTTCTTCATAAGGGTGTATGGGTTTAACCACGCGTTTTTCCTGTCCAGGCTGACAGTTTTCTTTCTGTTTCGTTTCCGGGTTTTTTTTATTTTCAGGAAGTTACGAGAAAAAGTTTCATCTCATCAGTCAATTTGGAACAGCAATCTTTCATTTCGTATAAATTATTCATCCACTTGCCTTTTGATCTCGTTTTTTACTAAACCACAACAATCATAGCTGCTGCATTCCACATGTGCACGGACGCTGTCCTGTTGGTTGAGCACTAAGGTCTCAACTTGATTCCTGATGTATCCAGCTGTGCGTCTCTCCAAACATCCTGAACTCTGGTGTTATTCCCACAGAGTTCTAAATCCAACCCTTCTTGTCAAATGAAATTACAATTACTCACTCTTGCATGGCCATCTCATTTTCTGTTTTACTCAGAAGTCAGAAGTCGGATCTGAACGATTCGTTTTCCAGTTTCAAGTCAGTGGGATCTGCTGTGCATAGGGTGCCAGGGTAATTACTATTAGCAATACAAGTTAGTAGTCAAGCCAGTAATGTATTCCACATCATTTCATGCATTCAGATGATAAGGCAACAAGTTCTCATGCAATTATGTTTTACGCTAGGTACTGTATGTGCTGTGTGCCGACTTGCAACTATCTCACAATATGAAGTAAGTGCCTGCAGAAACCGTGTTTTAAAAGACAACCAGTGAAAAACCTAGCAACTACTCTTGAGACTGCTCAGGAGTAATGGCGTTCTTAATCTCCTCAACAAAAGTTTGATGCTGCCGTGGTCCCCTCACCTGTTTCAAACCACTTGTACGTCTATGTGGGGAAGCTCCTCTAAGTTGTAGTCGGAGCAGGAGATGTTCACCCTCTGGATCCAGACTCCAAATGAATCACATGTGCACGAAGCCATTGCTTTCTGCGAGAATGTTGCGTAGGCTGTGAACCATAAGGTTAAAAACCAAACCAGGTAAAGGAAAAATAATAATAGTAATAATAACATCCCTTTAATTTGCTGATGCACTGTGTTCTATTGTGCCGTGTATGTTGAAGTGAAAAATGCATTTCACACAAGCCAAAATGTGAAGAAACAGCATTGATTTTGTAGAACATCGAGCCCTGGTGCATCTTTAAAGTATGTTTGTCATTTGAATAGTGCATGTGTATTGGGGTCGCTGGTGTGGAATTCGGAGCATTTTTCTGCGTCAGGACAGGGTTTGTTACATTTTTCATTCTGCTACATTTTCACAAAGAAGGATTAACTGACCATCTTGAAACGGAATTTTAATACTCAATACAAATGACCCCGACTGGTCAGATAGAAATTAGTCTAATAAATCATAAAGTACTGTATAGTAGTACCACCTGTTTCAGTTTTACTTTCAAGCGTTCAGAGGTGAGTAAGATTTTTTTCAGGGCTGGTAGAGTGTTGGCTTAGTGTTGCCAGAGATAATGAACTCTTTGTGTTTTTTTTAGCTGTGACATTTGAGTTGCAGTAAATACTATAGTAGTTGCGAACATGTGCGTGAGACATTGCATGTTAGAATGCCTGTCTCAGAGGTTGGGGCCTCAGTAATCGGAAGATGATGCTGGAGGATTATTTATCTAGGGCAGCGTATCTTCCAAAGCCATTAAAATATTTAGCATGTATGCAACAGACTGAAGGAGGAATAAGTAAACCCAACAATGCTTCTTTGGTAGGATTCCTACAACCTCCATTACACTTTCAAGCACACAATCAATCCTTCCAATCAGTTGACCTTCTTGTGATTTCTAGGACAGCAAGTAATCCTTTCTTTACTGGGGAATTACAAAACACTGAGATGTCATACAGTACTATGCCTACAATTGTTTAAACAAGGAACACATTTTCAGTGCAAGGAGGCAAATTTGTTAGTGCTGTTTTAACACGTCTTTTCACTCTCAATGCCATACTGGATTCTGAGATCAGGGCTGGTAAGAAACCTGAAGATTTGACTTTTTGACTTTTTCAGACTTGAAATTCCAACAACGAGAAAGCACAAGAAATATCAAACGCTAGAGGTTTAGCCCACATGAAGTAACACCAATTAGTCTGCGATGACTGGTGATTAATTTTGATCTCATGCAAAACATGTAAAATTTCAATTGTCTTAAATACTGTCTGTGATAATATTTTACATTTTTAGAACTGCCATAAAATTATACAAATGTTAATCTAAATTAACCTGTTTAGGCTAAAGGAGAGAGCTTCAAAAGAAACTGGTTTTAAGTATCATAACAATAAATTATTTTGACATTTTTCCATCCAGCATGTAGTGTGGTATATTTAGTTCATAAAAAAGTGCTTATAAAAGTAGGCACTTGTAAAAAAGCTGACTCAGCCAAGCACTGTCTCACTTGGTGAACAGATAAAAAGGATCACTCTGTTCACAAAGCAACAACCATTTGCCTCCTGGCTAAACCAGAAAGCTTGACTGTTTACTTCAGTTCAGGAACCAGAAGGTAAAACCTTCTGTCACATTTTCCTTCCATATTTCATCTGTGTCATAAGTTTATTTATACTTAAATGCAATTAGTCTTTTCCAAATGTTGCCCTTCTAGTTGTTGCAGTCCAGCAGATGTCCAGAGATACTCCGAGGGCACAACAAGGCTGCTGAGGGACCATGATGGTGGTCTCTTGCGAAAACTCTGTTGGGATTTCGACTTCCGTATTTTCTGGGAGTCCAGATAAGACAACGGAAGCAGGCCCATCTGATAACAGATTAGCCACTATGGATGCATTAACACATGTATTATTTTGTGACCGGCATTCTCCCAAGACGGGATGATCTGTTGGGAGATCTTGGAAAGACTTGAACTTGAACTGTCAGATAAATATTGCCAGGCTGAAAACCCAGAACATCTTTTGCTTTCTGACCGAGATTAGCGGATTGTTTTTATTTTATACAAGAGTCGTTTCTGTCATAAACAGGAAGCGCTCTTCTGGTCATTTCAGAGAATTCACCTTCAACCTTTTTAGATTGAATAGTAAAAAGTGTTCTAGGAACAGAGAAGTAAAAAAAAAAAGTGGGCGTGTCTGCTCTTTTGCTAAGCAGATTTATAAAAGCACTTCAAGTGTAACTGCATTGCAAAACCATACTCCAGAGTCAATTAGAGTTTTCCTTATTGGCAGCTCCTGCCAAACTGTCTTGTAAGACCAGTGAGACTGCTCACATGTTCCAATCAGGAAGTCACATGACACGCTCTGTTATCTAAACAATAAAACAAGAATTGTGAAAATAATGCCTTTGTTTAAAAAGAAAAAAAAGAAAAATCCATATCCCCAAACTCCAAAACTTATTTCCCCATCAACGAAATGTCTGTTTATAGAGTGTTCTTCCTGCTTGTTGTATAATGCAAAATGCCATCCCTTTGTGATTGGATATTTTTAGCAAATGTAGGTGTGTACAGTGGTTTGACCATGTGAAACACTAAAGATATGCTTCCCTGTCCCATTGTTTTACATGATGTTGGTGCTGTGTTTTTATCTTCTGCACCCCCCTCCCTCCCCCCCACCACCCCAGGCCTCTCGCTGCAGGAAACCTGCACAATTGGTCAGTTAATTTGTTCATTGTCAGTCTTCATGAGTTTCCAACTGTAAAACCTGGATGACCAGTAAATATAAATCCTATATTTACTTTAAGTGTAAATTGAGGAAGAGTAATCTGTGAATATGCTCAGATTTTGACCACATTTTTTAAGTGTCTCAGCTAGTATGGTGCAAATTGAGAAATGTGTGGTTAAATAGAACAACGTGTGGATGTTCTATTTACCTGGGTCTGAGATCTTTTGTCTGTTAAGACATTTTGAAAGAATGAATGAATGAAAGGAATTTATTTCAGACAATTGACAAATTTAACAAATAATAATAAATAAATCAATTTCAGACATACTTCAAACAAACAACCAAGTACCACATAACAAAGTAATTGGTAAACATTAAACACAATTTTCTATTCCAATTCAATTAAATCATTTGAACTTAAATAGAAATGAGATAAACAACATTTTCCTCTAAATAAACTTGCCAGTATATTTACCCTGATATCTGACATTGATTATTGATTAATGTAAGTTGTCTGAAAAGCTCAATTTTAATATTGAGCTTGAGGAGAAATTTCAAATGTAGCCTTTTTACATTCTTCCTGCAAACACATCTTAAGGTGCTAGATTTTTGTCACATTTTGGGTTTTTAAATTCACACATTTCAGATTAGTGGACCAGAATGCAGATGCGTATCTCCAGTACTTGTACCCTGTTCCTTCTCGATTATGGATCTGGAGTTCAGTTTTAATTCGGTTTATTTTTATAGCATTGATTAAAAAAATAGAAAAAAACGTTAGCTCAAAGCAATTTAAATACAGAAAATAGAATACATTACTAAATATATTCAATCAAATCATATAGGCAGATTAAATGTCAATTGCACACATTGCAATTCAATCCTATTAAGTTATTCAATCAGGTTCAATTTATTATTCAAAATATTAAAACGTTTTTCATTTAACAAAACCTAGTCGATTACATCCAGTCTGTGACTTTGCAGCAATCCTTCCTGACTGGGCATGTTGTGACAGTGGACAGAACTTGCATGTTAAGTTATTTAGTTTTGTATATGTTTAGTTTATGAACATGTCCAGAATGGAAATTTCTGCAAAAATGCATAAAAATCCCTTGAAAACATTTGGTTTTGAAAGCAGCATACATTGCTCCAAAATCTCTGCTGTACTTTTCTGCATTCATGTTGCCATTACCTGTAGGGCTGTGAAACTTCATACCATCACAGAGCTTTGCTGTAGAACCTGCTGCTGATAACAGTCTCGATGCTCCTTCAATTAAGAGCAAACACCTAGGAAACTTTAGATTGGAACGTTTAGATGTTGATTTAAAGCATAAAGGGAAGTACCTTGTAACACTTGACTAAGATTTCCCAGAATGATTATTTGCTCATACTTTCTCAGTGCTGAAGAATTTCAGGTTGTCAAGCTTAAGCTTGTCCAGTGATGTGCTTGAAGGTATTCCTTAAATAGCTTACTAGAGTTCTAACAGGACAAAAATGCAAATCCCTCCAAATCTTTCTCTGATTAACATTATTTCAGACTCCACCTTTGACAAAGGAGTCATTGTCATTTGTATTTTTTAACTTCTTTGCACAATGCCACAAATACAGCCACCTTTTGTCCTTTTTATTGCAAAATGGGTGTTAAGTTAATGACAAGACAGAACATGAAGTGTGATGGGTTTATGCTCTGCAGTCACATTTAAGTCCAAATCTGCTTTGTCATTGCTGTTCCTTCACTTGTTCGCATTTTCCTAAAACTAGGTAGGTAGAGCAATATTGATTTAAGGTTTCTATGAACTGCATTATGAAGAGTGGAACTAAGCTGCAGAACTAGTTCGTTTCATGTGCAAATCCTTTATTCCTGAAAAAAAAGAACCATTTCTTTGAAGTGAGTCTCGATAAACTCAAGTAAGTTCATTACATGGTACTGATAATATTCCCAGGAATAGAGAAACTTTTTAGCTGACAATTACTCTTTGTCCCGTGCAACAAGGGAGATCTTGTGTCCGAGTGCTGCTTCTCTGCAACCGTGTAACACAATCACTGTGTTCTGGCTTCAGAGGCGCCACTGACAGTTCAGATGGAGCAGAAGTTTCAAAAGGCTTTACATGGAAGATATAAAGGGACATTGATGGTATCTCTGGTGGTGAATTACACTCAAATACTAGCAGTCAGTTAGTTTGACATGTAAAGACCATGTCTTAAAGAGGTTAATTCATATTAGGAATTGGTAGTTTACCAACAATAGGTCAGGAAAAAAGAACAAGATATTAAGCTTGAAAACACGGAGTGGCCATAGTCTCCAGACTTAAACCCAATTGAGCTGGTTTGGGATGAACTGGACAGAAGAGCGAAAATAAAGCAGCGTACAAGTGCTGCACATTTATGGGAACTTCTGCAACACGTTTGGGAGGAACTTTGGGAGGAATAGTTGATATTTATTGTAGAAAGAAGGCTGTTCAGTGTGTTCTGCTGTTATATCTGACAAAGGTGGCTACTTTGATCAATTGAAAGTTTAGAATACATTTTGTCCAATAAACGGATTCCATGTTTAACTCCAATTGCTTATTTGTACAATGCTTTCATTTTAGAGTGCAATGAGACATTAAGCTGAGTAATGTTCAATAAAAAAAAAGAAAAAATTTGAAAAATTTGGGTGTTCTAAAACCTTTGACCAGTAGTATATATATATATATATATATATATATATATATATATATATATATATATATATATATATATATATATATATATAATAAAATCAGTCGATTGCCCTGGCATTTATTCTATTGATGAAAAAGAGACTCACACTACATATTTTAACATATTAAGCATTATTTAAAGTTACAGCTAATTACGTTTTGTTTTAAAGTTTTCCCAATTTTAGTGATAGCAAAAATGTTTACAGCAAAAATAAGAGAAATATGACATTGACAGGGATCCTTAAAAAAACATATTGTGAGCTCGTCACTTCTGACGCACACAAAAAACATCAAAAAACAAAACGACATTTTGGAGATTCCATGATGCCACCGGCAAGTAATTATATGTTGTTTTGACTAGATCGTAAAGGTCCAGCAAGAATATATTGAAGCGACTTGCTCAGAAACAGTTCTTTGCATGTGGGAAGTCAAATATGATGAGCTTGTGTGGACTACACATAATTCAACGGAGTGAGGTTCAAACTCTCTCCCTAACTATTTTATTTTTGCTGAATCATGCTGAAAAATTCATATTCCATTGTCTTGTTACTTTTTGTTGTTCCACATCCATTCAGCTCAGTCCCTATGAAGCCTACAACTTTTTGCGAATTAGCATTTGCTTTTTCTTTGAATCCACCTTTAGGTTTATGTGTATATATAATAGAGCTTGTGTTTTTCACCCTTTCTTGGAACTCACATTCCAAGTATTGGTTTTACCTACATTGTTGTCAGTCTCAGTCTGTCTAAAATGTAGGTCGGGAGGAATTTTCCCTCTGGCAACATGCAGATTATGTAATTCCCGCAGTAATGTGATGGATTAAAAATGACTGATTTAGGGAAATGCAATATGTTCTTGATAACATTATAATCAAAATGTTGGGCAACACATCATGTGTGCAAAACTGAGAGAAATTACAAAATAAGGAGTAAAGTTAAAGCTTTTACTCTTAGTTCAGACATGCGGGGAGTTTTAAAAATGAATTCACTACCCTTTACAGCAAAACACAAGAGCTCTTAGCCAGAAGATGAGTAATATGAAACTGAATTCCGAGTTTATTCTCCTACCAGCATGATGATTATCGAAACCGAAATGCCAATGCTGCAGCCCAGCCTACGTTTCTTACTTTTGATCGAGGTGCCCAGCCTCACCCAGGGATACTGAAACCAAACTGCCTTAAACCTGATAAATTATCTCTATAGCCTATCTGTTTTAATCCGAGCTTTGGTTTCTCCTTTCAGTTTTAGAGCCGTAACGTGAGAGGTTTTGTTCATTGAAACAGTTTTTACCGCCGTAGCTCAGAGCGTGTTGCACTTGGCAGAAAATGATCATGTGCACCCAGTGTTTATTCAAGCTGCAGCTGGTAAATATAGCATCACTACTCTTGGTACTTACTCATACAAACTGGAAAGATTTTCAGCTTGCTTCCACTTTCACTCTGAGCAATTTCACATAAACAGGTGTTGGGGACAACCCATTCATGCTAGATTGGAAGATATATTTTGAGATGACCAAAGTAAAAAGCCGGTTTAACAGATTTTTTTTTTTTAGGTTTTAAAAAAAAAAAAAAAAAGATCCGTGGACTCAGTTTCTATTCCTGTTTAATCAGGGTTGCTGAGAGCGTGCTGGTGCCCATCTCCAGTGGGCAATGGGTGAGAGGAAGTGGGGTCCACCCTGGACAGGTTGCAAGTCATCGGTTGCACAGAGACGGATGAAGCAAACGCGCAATGCGCAATAACCCAAGACTTTGTCGTTGTGCGACAACAGGGCTAGCACTGCACCACCACGCACAGCTGGAAAAATATAGGGTTGCAGACTTTTCGGTGGAACTTGTTTTTTTTTTTTTTTTAATTGAACATTTTATTATTTTGCTTTTAGACCACAGGAACAGTACAAGACAAACAAAAACAC